>NW_025890689.1:2169-205229 GCF_002878395.1 Capsicum annuum | reverse complement strand
AAGCCAAAACTAAATTATAAATCAATATCTATAACAAAGTAATCCCAAGATAAAAATTTGAATCTTGGAATCAAATATAGGTTTTTAAGTGGTAAGAGCGCATAATCTAACTACAAAAAATCAAAATGGTATATATAGGATACAAGGAACCCCTAAAAATAAAAATCCAAACAAAAAAGGAAAAGTGAGGCCGGTGGCCACTTACTTAAGCCACATACGAACCATAAGTACCACACACAGACCGTATGTAGTCCTAAGTAAGTACTAGAACTCCTATACAACTCCTGCCACTCTCTGGTCTTTGATCTCTATAAGATACAGACCACATGTACTACATACGGACCGTATGTTCCCTTTACAAGTAACATAGTCTTCTTTTTCCTACTTGTGATCCTCTGGACTTCAAGTTATGACACATTCTTTGATCATCAACTCCCGGTAAGTGGTAAGAGTGCATAATCTAACTACAAAACATCAAAAGGTTATATATAGGATACAAGGAAACCCTAAAAATTAAAACGCAAATGAAAAAGGAAAAGTGAGGCCGGTGGCCCCTTACTTAGGCCACATATGAACAATATGTACCACATACGGATCGTATGTGATCCTAGGTAAGTACCAAAACTCCTGTATAGCTCCTACAACTCTATGGACTTGGATCTCTATAAGATATAGTCCATAAGTACTACATACGGACAGTATGTGCCCTTTTTAAGTAACACGACCTTCTTTTTCCTACTTGTGAGCCTCTAAACTTCAAGTTCTGAAACATTCTTTGATCACCAACTCTCGGTAAGGGCCACATACTCCTAGAATTGCCTCAATAAGTAGCCAAAAACTTTAATTTTCATTTTTCTTCAGTTTAGCATCCAAAACATTATTTCTTGCAAAACATACCCGAAACACATCATATCTCACAAAGCAACCTAAGAAACTTGCATATTTTCATAGTCTTAGGTATCGAAAGTTCTATAAATCCGTAGCACATCATTATTCTATATTAAGGAATTATCTATCATGGTATCATCATACCAATATCGTTGCAAGCTAATTCAATTATGCCAAACCAGTCCATTTAACCATTTGACTCCTAAGTTCTTTTTAAATTCCAAACCATGGCCACTAAGGGCATTCCGAAACCATTTTTGTATTATCCTTTACCTTTATTGCAATGAAATGTTCCAAAACTAAGTTAAATAGTGTAAATTTTAAAGTCAAAACCAAGATTTTTAAAGTGGATTGAGGTTAATTCCATTACCATGCCAAATTTTTATTAATTTAGGGAAACCCATGTTCCCCATTCGAATCCTCATAACAATGCACCTATTCAACCCCAAAGACCATAAATCAAACCATAAACAACACGTTTAAATCATGGGGAAAATAATTAAAGTAAAAACCATCAAAACCCCTTAACCTAATTTCAAACACATAAGGTAAAACAAATGAGTTTTGATTAAATAAATTCCACAATGTAAAATTCAATTTGAAGGAATGAGAAATATTCCTTCTATACTGTCACGACACAATTTATGAGTCATGATAGCAACTAGCATAACCCAGATCTAACACAATGGGTTTATTCTATAAGAAATGCCCATCATCGGTCAATTTTAATGAACATAATTATTAAATAAACACAGTGTTCTAAAATAGAAAAATGTCCATTATAAGATTCCAATCCCATGACCTAGTAGATCTAGTAAAAGAGAATATATAGTTAACAATGAAACCAAAAAGATTTATAATATAGTCAATATATTTGTCTTGATACAAAAGAGTTAATAACAATAAGATAGATAGGAATGGGTGACTCAGAACTCTAAGAACTTACCCTATCTCTGTAAGACAAATATTGTACTAACAACGATCAATGGTAATAAATAGTACTTAGATCTGCACAAAAAAGGTATAGAAATGCAGTATGAGTACCAAAACAATTGGTACTCAGTAGGCATCTGTCATGACCCAAGATTGCTATTAGTTGTAATACGGTGCTTAAGGCCACAAGTGACCAAAGCAAACCCATGATCTGGTACACATTGTAAATAATGTAGGAAGATAACAAAATACTATGTAGAAGTCATTTAACAAATATTTAAATAGTCAAGTTGATAACAAAGGAGTCTGAATAACACCATTGAAAACATAATTATCTGTCTGATTATCTGAAAGCCTCTAAATCTAATGAGTTATTGGGATAGGTCTGCAACTAACTCTGACTACTGAATTAAACATTAATTGAAATATTGGAACACATGATAAATACTATAAGTAGTCCTCAATTGATAAGGACTCACCATTACTGTAGCTGAGTGGCATATAAATTTTCTAAGTAAGTATAAGAAATTGAGCATTTGAACCTATGTTATAAGACAACATAGAGTAGAACAGAGTATGCAGTCAGTACTTTAAATGAACTGGTATATGAGATAAATACTGACTGATATACACGTAAACTGAGCATAAATGGATGGACATGGAAATAGATTGCAAGGACATAAATAAATATGTACCAAAATGATCTGAATAACGGGGTAATTAATATATGGATACTTGGTTATGCAAACATAAACTGGTGTAGTTTCAATACTAAATGGAAATTATAGGAGCTAATATTTAACCGACTTGACCCAATCAGAGCTAATCATGGTCCAACCAATAACCTTAGTTAAAAGTGTGTCGGTACCTTGCCATAGGTACCGACACTGGCTATATGGATCCACTAAACTAGTGTCTCAAATGAATAGTATATCAGTGCTCTACTGGTAGGTGACCCCTAAGAGTGTAGCAGTACTCAACTTGTGGGTGACCTTTCATAACCTATGTTGGAAATTTAGTTTTAGAACTCAAGGACTTCTACTAAAGGTCTCACTCTTTAACTAGTGGGTGATCCCTCATCCATAGGTTCGATCGGTGCTAAGTCATACTTCCAATCACACTGAAACTGATACTAATAAGAATTTAACATGATTCACAACTGATGAAAGCTCAACATAAATATCGTAATTTTGATATAATGATGCAATAATGATCGGAAGGACTAGTAGCTTGAAAATTTAAAATATGCATGAATGTCTAGATATCAGGTGTTCATAACCCACCAGAAATATTTAAAGAAAAATGATTTGGGCAAATATTGAGCAATCCATGGTTTGGGAGAAATATAAATAACACCTAATATTTTAATAACTAATTATGATGTATACATTTCCATTATCAAACGTGTGGAAACACAATTTTCTTGAGGTACTATATTTTCATGGTTTAGAATCAAAATAATTGAGAGGAAATTCATAAAATTCATGATTAACTTAAATCCACATATGAGAGAAAAGAGTTTTGCACTTCAAATTTTAGGGAGTTCTTGGGACTCAATAGGTAGAAAGGACCCACTGAAGAATATCCTACATACCCGAAGTAAAAGTTTTTGTGAAACCCTTGCGATTGATCTTGTTCACGAGAAACCCTAATTCACTTTTAAGGAATAAGGAAAGCGCTTCTCTTTGTTTTCTCTGAGTTAAATTCTGATTAATGATTGAATCGGGGGTTTTGTGTGTTTTATACCCTCTTTTGGGATCTCTGTAAAAATATGTTAAAAACTTGATTCCTAGTTATTACGACTCACCCTAAAACTCGTTAGGACTGACTACGAGTCATAGTCTAGGTCATAAGCTAGAATCTAGGGTTTGAGACCCTTTTATAGTATGAATACTACTTCCTACTTATTACTGGTCATGACAGACTATGACTCATAAGATGGAGTCATAGTTTAAAGCTTGAGTCTTAGGTCCTTTACTGGTCAAGCTACGGGTCCCTCCCTACAACTTGTAGTCACTGATTATGAGTCATATGTTCTAGTCTTAGCCACTAGTCTAAAACTAGGACCTTTACTGGAGTGTTTACAACTCACTTATGACAACTCATCAAAAGTGGTAATGACTCGTTACCTGAGTTGTCATCATGGCAGTGTGTCAGGACTTCAAGGGAACATTTCCACAACTTTTTACCACGATATTTTATTAAGGCAAGACTTGAAGTATGTGAAAGCTAACATAGACTTCTATATTTTAAGTAGGGTCTAGACCTTGAAAATTTGGGGTATTACAATATATCTCCCTTGGGATAATTCATCCTCAAATGAAACTCTCTGAGCTAGAATACTAGGAGGCTTGATATCATGCATTGAATTCTTATGAGTAATCATGGTTAAATATCTGAATCTAAAAACTTGATGCGTGGACAAAATTTATGCATGCATTACATGACATGAGGATGGCTGAATAGCTGAGAGAGAAAATGAGAGGATTACTTTAAGTAAACCATTACCTCATGATGAATCTGAATTTGTAGAGAAAATATAGGGGTACTTGGGTCGCATATCAGCTTCTGCTTCACAAGTAGCTCCCTAAGGACTGATTTCTCGACAAAACTTTTACTAAGAAAAATTTTTTGTTTCTTAATCAACTAATCTGATGGTGAAGGATCTTAGCTGGTCTTCATCCTAGGAGAGGCTATCATCCACACCCACACTTTCCAAATAAACGACGGAAGTTGGGTCACCAATGCATCTCCCCAGAGACATGAAACACTGAATACATTGATGCTAACTCTATAGGCAACTCTAACTCATTAGCTACCTTTCAATAAAAGGCATAAAATGTTGTGTGGGCTGACCTTTCAGGGACTAAGCTTCCTCTTCTTTCCGAACATCTTTACCCTTTCATGGATGAAATTTTTAGATACACGAAATCTTTGACATCAAATTCAAGATCTCTTCTTCTTACATCTGCATAGAATATCTGATGACTTTGGGCTATCTTCAGCCTTTCTTTAATTAACTAAAATTTCTCCACTATCGTATTTATTAAATCTAGCCGTATTAAATTAGCCCCATCAACTTCAAACCAACAAATAAGAGGTCTACACCTCCTACTATAGAGAACCTCAAATGAGGCCATCTAGATACTAGAGTGGTAGCTGTTATTGCATGTGTAACGCCCCAAGAACCTATCCTGAGATGTCACATCGTGCTCAAGGACACATGTGGCCTCAAGCTAACCTTCTAAGCCTGTCATCACTTTCAGAACTTATCATAGCGCAAATCATGCTAAGATAAAGAGGAATAACCATGTCATGAACATACTAAAACATGAAGTAATACTGCCCTGTACAAACAAAATACTAAAATCTTTGAACACGCTGGTACACTAGTTTGACAAAGCCTCTACTACATAGGACTGAGGAGCCATTGGGAAAGATCCCCAACTGACTCATACTAAACTGAAAGTAAACAACCATCTATTAACAAGACAAAATCAGAGACACAATTCCTCGAACCATGAGGACTCACCAACCGCAGAAATGCAGATGAAGGTACTCAAAGATCACTGTCGCTATTGATATTGAGCACCTAAACTTATATCATGAGGAAATATAGAGTACAAAAGAGTATGAGAGTCAGTACTTGGGAATGTATTGATTATGTGGGGGTGGATGCAACATTTTCAATGATATCATAAATGTATAAGAAAATCATGCATGCTAACAATAATAACTCTCTTCGCTTGAATTATCTAAAACATTATTTTCGAAAGTCATCAGTAATAACAAATGCTTCATAAATCCCATAAATCATTTAAATCAACTCAAACTCATTGACTCATGACTTAGAGTGACTCGGTAACTCATGGTACTTATATATTATGGATGTGGAAGTTTCTTATAACCGACATAATTACACCATGTGAGCCGCATGGAGTCTAATGTTTTGCCCTCCTAGGAAGAAAACCCCACATTGGCGGGGCTGTCGTACTCTTGCCAACGAGTACAACCTCAATCTCACTATCACAATCCTATACTCTTCCTTTAGCCTACAATTATCAACATCAATGCTATGGTGGCACGTAGTTTCAGAGAAATACCATATTTCTCGGTCGGTGCTAAATAATCCTCCCAGACTTAGCTCAGGATGTGTTAGGAAATCCACGTTAATAAATATTAGCACATGGGTGTATTTTAGAGAACAAAACATAAATATATATCTCATCTATAAATCATAAACATCTTGTGGATTCGTAACCTGACTCAACTCAACACAATCTTTCTCAACGTCAAGTACATTTGTTTCTCGAAGTATTTTCAAATATCAAAAACTTCAAGGAAATATCATAGGACTCATTATTGACTTTCAATCTCAAATATCGATATATATTCAATAGTCAAATTTCTCATGGAAAGGCATAACTCATGACACTTGTCTTAAATAGCTTAGAAATCATCAATATGTAATAGCAATATACAACTCATGGAATAAATTCTCAATTTAAGAAACATGATGGTGAAATAATCATAAATATCAAACTTATTCAACTCAAATCTCATAAATCATCAATAAAAAAATTTGGGTGTAAAACCACTTGCAAAATCATGTAAATCAATAATAGAAAGTAAATCTTTAGGCACAAGAACGAAGGGAGTGTTCTTATTCAAGCCCCACATTCCTTGGATTATAATTTTTGAGATGTAGAAACTTGTTTGGAACTTCTTTCACACTTTTAGACCAAGATTCTTGATTCCCTTGACTTGGGAAACTTAATTCTCGAACAACTTGTAGAAATCCATTGAAGATCCTTGAATTTCTTGGAAGAAGATTGAATTTTTGGGTTTTGGAAGAAACCCTAATTTCTAGATGTTTCTTTGATGAGGAAAGGAGAAAAATGAATATATATATTCTCTACTAGTATATTTATAAGACTATATGGGGTGGAAATGACCAAACTGCCCTTTTGAAAAGCTGAAATTTGCTGATAGGGGCCTGTGACGGTTGATCTGGCGGTCAGTTAAGTCTCTTGATGGTCCACCAGATCGTCCATCACTTAAGTCCATAAACTGGAATGTTCTGCCTTAATATGACGGTTGAAGTAACGGTCCGTCAGGAAACTGACAGTCCACCAAGTCGTCTGTCACGCGAGGGATATAAATGAGAAATTCTATCTCGACCTAACCGACCCCTTGACGGTCTGTAAACTTTTTGATGGTCCACCATCTTGGCCGTCACACGGTGACCAGGAATAGGGGTCACTACCTTGTCTTGACAGTCCACTTGTCGGTCCACCAAGGACCTGGCGGTCCGCCAGGTAGACCGTCAAACTTGGTCGATCTAATACCGTTTAGTAAAACGGCCATAACTCACTCGTCCGATGTCGGATTTTGATGAAATTGGTATTGATGGAAATATTATTCAATTCTATACATAAATTTTAGAAATACAACATGGTTAAAAAATCAATCACTTTGGAAGTCGTACATATCCACTCAAAAGACAGATTTAGACTTAAGAAATGATCAGGGTATTATAGTATGAAAACTCAAGCAAAGGTAAGTGATTATCCGAACTACTCTTCAAACCAAAAAAACAAGCCATCAATATGTCCTCTAAGGTCTAAATAGTCCTCTCTGCCTAAACATTTGTCTGTGGTTGGAAAGTCGTACTAAAATGATCTTGGGTATTGAGAACCTTCTAAAAAACTTTCCAAAAATAAAAAGTAAAATGAGTACCTCTATAAAAAATGATGGTTAACTAAACTGTATGCAAACTTACCAACTCATTGAGATAGAGTCTAGCATAAACCTCAGCTTAATATGAAGTATGAATAGGCTAGAAATGGGATGAATGGTCATCCTATCCACGATGACCCAAACTAAATCATGCTAATGATGCATATGAGGTAAACCCATAACTAAATCAATATTCACCACTTCTCACTTCTAAGTGGGGATGCTTAACTCTTGAAACGTACAACTAGGTATCTAGTGCTCAACCTTAACCTGCTGATAATTCAAAAACATAGTCACAAATTCCATAATATCCTTCTTCATACAATTCCACCAATAGACTTTTCACAAATCGCGGTACATCTTAGTGAATCCTTGTTGAATAGAATATCATGAACCACGTACTTCTGCTAATATTTATTACCTCAAACCATCCACATTCGGGACACATCACTTGCCCTTAAAATGAAGCACACCACCTCTCTATTGGGAGAAAACCTCACCTTTCTAATCTCGACCTATCTCGTCCAACCCTACTAGAATAAGATCTCTATCTTGCTTCTCTTTTACTTCCAAAACCAAGGGAAATTTCAAACCATTCTGAACATAAATACTACAGTTGACTGAATCGATAAATTGAACACCCAATATTTCCAACTAATGGACCTCATGAACTAACTCCTTCTTTTCATCATCAACATGGGCAACACTTCCCATAGATAGCCTGTTATGGGCATCACCACAATGTTGTCCTTGCTTGAGTGATACATCACACTAATATTATAATCTTATAATAATTTGAGCCACCTTCTATGACACAAATTTAGGTCTTTCTTCCTGAATACATATTCTAAACTCTTGTAATTATTTTAAACGTAAACATGAACCCCATATAGTTAATGCCTTCATATTTTTAAAGCAAAAACAATTTCTGCAAACTCAAGATCTTGAGTTAGGTATTTCTTCTCATAGGGTTTATGCTGTATAGAGTCATAGGGTATCACCTTACCTCACTACACAAAACATATCCAAGACCAACTCTAGAAACATCATAATAAACCATAAAACCATATAAACCCTCTAGTAGAGTCAATACTGGGTAGAAGTTAGTTGAGTCTTCAATTCCTAAAAACTCTTTTCACAAGAATTGGACAATTAAAATTTGACTTTCTTCTAAGTTAGTCTGGACATGGAAGAAGCAATAGAAGAAAATCCCTCAACAAATCATCTGTAGTAACAAACTAAGCCCAAAAAACTCTTAATATATTATAGAAATATATTCTAGGATAGTTACGTGCTACTTTGGACTTTAAAGTATCAACTCTAATTCCATCACCAAAAATGATATGACTGAGGAGAGAGAATTATTTCAGCTAGAATTCATACTTTCTTAGCTTGGCTAATATCTAATAATTCTTAAGGGTTTACAAAACAATCCTCAAATGGTCTGCATGCTCAACCTCACTACAGGAATAAATGAGGATGTCATTTATGATGACAATCATGAACAAGTCCCAGTAATTATTGAACACCCTATTCATCAAGTCCATAAAATTTGTAGGAGCATTCGTTGGTCCAAAAGTCATAACTACAAATTAAAAGTGACTATCCCGAGTTCTGAAGTCTGTCTTCGAAATGTCACATTCTCTAAATCTAAGATGATGATAGACATATATGAGCTCTATCTTATAGAAATAATTTGCACCCTCAATTTTGTCAAATAGTTCACTAATCATGGGGAGATGATACTTATTCTTGATTGTGACTCTTTTCAACTAAAGATAGTTGATGCACTTATTAAGATAACCATTTTTTTGCACATAAACACGACTGGAGCACCCCATAGAGGAACACTAGGTCTGATAAAACCCTTGTACAAGAGATATTTCACCTATTCTGTCAATTTCTTAAGCTCAACAGGAGCCATTCTATAAGGTGGAATTGAAATGGGTTGGTTATCTGGAAGAAGATCTATTTCAAAGTTGATTTCCCTTTTGGGAGGAACTTCGGGCAGATCTTTAGTAAATATTTTTGGAAACACATTTATTACTAGAAATGATTCAAAACTCAGGGTTTGGAACATGAGTCCTTGACTCGAATAATATGATAGATAAAAGCCTTAGAGATCATCTTCCTTGCCTTATGGTAAGAGATGGATCAACCTATAGGCGTTGAGGTACTACCCCTCTATTCTATGACTGACTAATTAGGTAACTTTAACTAGACTATTCTATTTCTGCAATCAAATAAGGCGTAGTAATAGTAAAGCCAATCCATGTCGAGAATGACATCAAAATTTGTCATCTTTAATTCTATAAGGTCTATTGAGTTAACTTTCTGAGACATTGTGACTAGGAAATTACTGTATAGCCATCTGGCAATAAAGGAACTACCCTCTAGAGTAGATATTGAGAAGTTTTTTACTAATCTTTCATGACTAACGTCAAATTCTACTTCTATATAAGGAGTCATAAAGGAAAGTAAAGCTCTGGTCTCTAATAATACATATACATGAAGGTGATAGACTTGTAATTTACCAGTAACTATCTTAGGGAAACCTTTCTAATCATGTTGAGTCTGTAGGGCATATATTCTATTTTGACACTGGCCATTGGTGGCACTAGAGGTGTTACCCTTCTGAGTTGGAGGACCTGTTGAAGCTGCATAGAAATTAGTCTGACCATGTTGATGAACATCTTTACTCCTTTAGGAAACCATTATACAATCTCTTATCTTCTAGCATGGATTTCCACACTCATTACAAGCATCACTGTCAGTCATACACTCACTTTTGTGGTTCTTAACACATTTTTTGAAAAGTAGGTTGGTACGACCACTATTAATACTACCTTGGGACTTAGAGCTAGGTGCTCTATCCCGATGGTCCTATCTGAACTTAGGCAACAGAGCACAGGAAAAAGATGGAGCTGGGGTGGAATATTTCTGGTAGAATTGAGAACGATTTCCACCATCAGTTCTTTACTAATAAAAGTTGAAACTAACAATCCTAGTCCTCGTATTCTCCCTTTCTTTTCTTTGAGCTTTTATTCCTCACTTTTCTAAGAATGAAACATCAAACCTATAGAGATCCATATCCTTGATCAACATACCTATTCTACACTCTAACTAGATCTTCAAAAACACCACATACAAACTTGCTCATCTTGGCCCTAGAATCAACCCCCATGGTTAAAGCATACCTTGGTAACTGGGTGAAGTTGAGTGAATACTCTATTACACTCATTCTACCTTGCTTAAAATTAATAAACTACAGTACTTTGGCCTCCCTCAACATGAGTGGGAGAATCTATCTTAGAAAGCAGTAGCAAACTCATCTCATTCTATAAGACCTACATTAGTGCCTCTATCCTTCATTAACCACTTCACCTAAGTATGATCTACTCCTTGAAGTTGGTAAGAAGTTAAGTCATCAATCTCACTCATATTAACATAAATGATAATTTTTACCTATTGAACACGGTCCCTAAAATCTTGTGGATTCTTTTCAGAGTTTGATCCAAAAAATATTGATGGATTCATTCGAGTGATGTCATGGATTCTTGTTTTTGTTATATGAGATATGGGATTAGCTGGAGAAATAGACTACTGGTTATTTTAGGCATCCATAGACTAGCCAAAAATTATGAAAGCAGCCTCGAATTTGACATGGAAGACCTGCTCCTTCAAAGGGTCTTTGAGTATAAGTGTTGCAGGTTAGTCCCTATTACTCTTTATATTAGCCCTTCTAGGAGGAATTTTATGTAAATGTTAGAGAATGATTTATAAGGAAAATTTTAATGTTGCTTATTCTCCATCACACGCATTGAATACTGAAACAAGGAAAAGCTTTCTAAAATATATCGAAGCCTCTTGCCCATAAGTATGGTGCACTTCACACCCATGAACAAAAATCTACCTAACTCAACTTTTAGACATCCTAGGACACTATAAAACTTGTGCTCTAATACAAAGTTTGTCACAAACTGAGACTACCTCTAGTCCTGGCACGGTGCTCAAGGCCTTAAGTGACCCCAAGCTAACCCATGATCTAGTAGAAAATGTAAATACTAAAGGAGGATAACAAAATACTATATTGATGTCATGTAATAAATATTTTAATAGTTAAGTCAATAACAAAGGAGTCTGAATAACATTACTTAAAACATAACTCTCTATCTAATTATCTAGAAGCCTCTAAACATGATAAGTTGTTGGGATAGGTTCCCAATAAAATCTGACTACTGAATTAAAAATGAATTCAAATACTAGAAATCATGATAAATAATATAATTAGTCCTCGACTAGTGAGGACTCACCAATGCTATAGTTGAGTAGAACACAAACTATCTCTATAGATCATAAAGTTGAGCGTCCAAATCTATGTTATAAGACAACATAACACAAAATAGAGTATGCGGTCAATACTTTGAATGTATTTGTATGCAAGATAAGTACTAACTAGTATACATGTGAATTAAGCATAAATATATGAACATAGAAATAGAATATGAGACCAAGCATAAATATGTACTAAAATTATCTGAATAATAGTGTAACTGATATATGGATATGTGTTTATGCAAACCTTAAATGATGTAGTCTGAATGCTGAATGGAGCTAATAGTTAATCGACAAGCCCCATTCTTAGGTAATTGAGGTCCAACCTGTAACCCTTGATGTAAGGATTTTTCTACCATACCATGGGTACCGATACTGGCTGTTTGGATCCACCAAACTGGTGTCCCAAAGAACTAGGGTGTCATTATTCTATTAGAAGGTAACCCCTAAAAGTGTGTTAATCATCAATTGGTAGGTGATATCTTATAACCTATATTTGCTATGTAATTTTGGAATTTAAGGACTTTTACTAAGGGTCTCAGTCCTCAACTGTCGTGTAAGCCCTCCTCCTTAGGTTCGCTCAGCGCTAGGTTTTACTCCCAACTAAACTGACACTAATACATATTAGAATTTAACATGATTCATAATTACTAAATGCTCAACATAAATATCATAATCTAAAAAATAATGATGCAATCATGATAGGAGAGACTTATATCTTGAAAATCTAAAACATTCATGAATATCTCAATATCGAGTGTTGATAACACACCAGAAATATCTAATGCAAAATGATTTAGTAAAATACTGAGCAATCCATGGTATGGGAGAATTATAAATTACACCTAAGATTTTAATTACTAATCATAATGTAGACATTTGCATTGTCAAACTTATGTAAACACAATTTTCATGAGGGAATATACTTTTATGGTTTAGAATCAAAACAATTGAGAGAAAATTCCTAAAATTCATGACTAACTTGAATACCTATAAAAATAAAAGAGTTTTGCACTTGAAAGATTGGGGAGTTCTTGGGATCAACTCACTTATGAATATCCCACATACCTGAAGTAAAAGATTTGGTGAAACCCTTGTAATTGATCTTATTATCGACAACCCCTAATTTTCTCTTGAGGAAGAAATAAACCACTTCACTTTTTTTTCTCCAAGTAAAATTGTGATTAGTGATTGAATTGGGGGTTTTGGGTCTTTTATACCCCCTTTTGGGAAGCCTAAATGACGTGGGTTTGGCTTTAAATTATGTAGGAAAATACTTAATAGTCCATGAAAAAATGTGCTAAAAACTAGTTCCTAGTCATTATGACTCACCCTATAACTCGTTAGGACTGAATATGACTTTCCCCTTATGACTTATCATGACTGTCTATGAGTTATAAGATGGATTCATAGTTTGAAGCTAGAGTCTTGGGTCCTTTACTAGTCAGGCTATGAGTCCCTCCCTACAACTCATAGTAGCTTATTATGAGAAGTAAGGTCTAGTTTTAGTGGCTAGGATCTAACTTAGGGCCTTCACTAGAGTGATTACAACTCACCCATGATGACTCGTCATGAGTGGTAATGACTGGTTACCTGAGTCATCGTCACAACAATGTGTCATGCCCTTAATTTTGGGTATAAGGATTCCTTAACTAATTGGATTCTGGTACTGAAATTGATAATAACCCCATCCCACATGCATAATAGGTTTTGGAATGTGATTTATCAATTGGCTTGATGTATTTCTTTAAAAATAATGCACGACATAAATGGAAAAATAGTTAAGGATGGATTTGAAAACCATATGGGTACAAGGACTCCTCCAAATGATAATAATAGTCTTGAAAACCTTTTGGGGTACAAGGAATCCCCCAAGTTGATTCTGACAATGGAGACTGGGTTACAAGGATTCCCTGTAATACCCCATGATTTTTCCTAGCTTAAATTCATCCCTAGAATGTTAAGGGATAACTCCTTAGAATTAATTGTTCACGAAATTCAACAAGTGTGAATTTTGGCTAAGATCAGTAGCCTTTCTCGGTCATATTGTCTCTACCAATAGCATTAGAGTCGATCCCCAAAAGACAAAAGCCGTACAAAATTATCCTAGACCAATCTCTCCATTAGACATTAGGAGTTTCTTGGGTCTAACTGGTTGTTATCGCCGTTTTATTGAAGGTTTGTATTCTATTGAATCTCCTATGTATAGATTGACCCAAAAGAAAGTTAAGTTCCTATGGTCAGATTCCTACGAGAAGAGTTTTCAGGAGTTGAAGACTCAACTCACTTCAGCCCCAGTTCAGGCATTACCTAATGGTATAGATGACTTTGTTATTTATTCTAATGCCTTTAGAGTTGGTTTAGGTTTTGTGTTGATGCAGAGAGGTAAGTTCATAGCCTATGCCTCTAGACAGTTGAAGCCGCATGAAAATAATTACCCAACCTATAATCTCAAATTAGTTTTTGTGGTATTTTCTTTGAAAATTTGGAGACATTATCTATATGGCATACATATTGATGTGTTCACAGACCATAAAAGTTTGTAGTATATGTTTACTCAGAGGGAGTTGAATCTACGTTAGAGAAGGTGGGTGGAGTTATTAAAGGACTATGATATGAGTGTGTTTTATCATTTGGGCAAGGCCAATGTAGTGGCAGACGCTCTTAGTAGGTTGTCTATGGGATGTTTCACTTATGTAGAGAATGATAAGAGAGAGTTTTCTCAGGAAGTTCATCGTTTGGCTAGATTGGGTGTTAGGTTGGTTGATTCATCTGAAGGAAATGTTTGGATTCAAAGTATTTCCAAATCTTCTCTAGTTTTGAAAGTGAAGAAGAAAGAGGATAAAGATTATAGTTTGGTTAAACTAAAGGAGTCAATTAAAAACCAAAAAGTAGAGGTTTTGTCTGAAGGGGGAGATGGTGTATTAAAATACCAAAATAGATTGTGTGTGCCTTCTGTTGATGGGTTGAGATAGAGAATTATGGCTGAGGCACATGGTGTGCATTATTCTATCTATCCATGAAGAGTGACGACTTACGAGAATCTTTTGATGGAGTGGAATGAAGAGTTATATAGCAAAGATTATAGCAAAGTGTGCAACTTGTCAATAGGTTAAGGTGGAACACCAAAGACCCGGTGGTACATTGTAAGAGTTTGGTATCCCAACTTGGAAGTGGGAAGAGGTGAACATAGATTTTGTGACTAGTTTACCCCAATTACGACATCATCATGATTCAATATGGGTTATTGTAGACAGATTGACTAAGTCAGCATATTTCCTGCTAGTTCATATATCCTATATAGCTGAGGATTATGCTAAGTTGTATATACAAGAGTTAGTTAGATTGCATGGGGTTCCCTTGTCTATAATCTCAGATAGGGGTACTCAATTTACTTCCTAATTTTGGAGAGCTTTTCAGAAGGGTCTTGGTACCCAAGTCCATCTTAGCTCAGCTTTCCACCCTCAGATAGATGGTCAAGCAGAGAGGATCATCTAAACTCTAGAAGATATGTTGAAGGCATGCGCTCTTGATTTCAAGGGTAGTTGGGATGAGCATTTTCCATTGATTGAGTTTGCTTATCATAATAGTTATCATTCTCCATTTGAGGCTATTTATGGGAGGAGATGTAGATCACCCATAGGTTGGTTTGAAGGTGAGGCCACTTTTCTTGGACCTGATGCAGTGTTCAGAGTTATAGAGAAATTTAAGTTGATTAGAGAAATATTAAAAACAGCTTAGAGTCGTCAGAAACCTTACGCGGATGTGAGAAGGAGGGACCTCGAGTTTGAGGTTGGTGATCTAGTATATCTAAAGATTTCACCCATGAAAGAGGTGAAGAGATTTGGCAAGAAGGAAAATATTAGTCCCTAATATATTGGCCCTTTAAGAATTATGAGTCATGTTGGGAAAGTAGCTTATGAGCTTGATTTTCTCGCAGATTTGTAAGACGTTCATCCTGTGTTTCACGTCTCTATGCCTAAGAAGAGTATCAATGACTCCACTATTGTAGTTCCTTTAGAATGCTCAGATGTTCAGAATAGTCTTTCTTACGAAGAGATTCCAGTTAAGATTTTACATCATCAGATCCGTAGACTATGAAACAAAGAAGTTCCATTGGTCAAAGTTCTTTGGCGGAACAGTCTGTTGAGGGTGCTACTTGGGAAGCAGAAGCAGATATGCAATCCAAGTACCCTCACCTTTTCTCTACAAACTCAGATATAGCCGAAGGTAACACTCTTCCTTGATTCATTTCTTTTCTAATCATATGTTACATTCAGCTATATAGTTGTCCTCATGTAAGTTCATGCACTCATAGATTTCTCAGAAGCTCAGAATGATTTAGATTCAGACTCGCAGTTTATTTAGTTGTGCATGCTATCTTATATTCTCAGATTCCTTAGAAATTTCAGCTTAACTAGCCATATTCAAGGGCGAATGTTTCCAAGGGGGAGATATTGTAATACCCCATGATTTTTCCTAGGTTAAGTTCATCCCTAGAATGTTAAGACATAGATTCCAAAACAAATACTATTTATTTCGTGTGAAATTCTTTAGATTTAGACTTTTCATTTTTTAGGAAATTGAATAAGCTATTCGTAGATATAAAATTTGCCTAAATTCAATAACAGAGTAAGAAGTTATAACTATTTTAAGTTTTAGTCCTAAAACACTGTGATTTGGGCCTTTAGCACATCGCGGAGAAGCGTAAAATCATAATTGTAAATTTCCAATGAGACTCTGTGACTTTGGTGCATTATGAAGAGGCCCAATTTCTTATTTGACAATTTCCAGTGAAACATCGCGATACTGGTGCATCGCGCCAGTGGTCAAAATAACAAACTAAAGGGCTCTGCGATTGTGGTGCATCACGCTAAAAGCCCAGTTCCCACTCATCAATTTCCAATGAGCCACTGCGATAGTGGCGCATCACGGTGGCCACCCAGATTGGGAAAATATACATTTTCTAATTTCGTATAAAAGTTTAAAGGGGGTATTTTGGTAAATCTCCAATCCCCAATCAGTCCGAAAACAAAATATTAATCATATTTGAGAGAACTTTATGCTTTATTCATCATTCTCTCTTAAACAAAATCCTAAGTCTCATACTTCCTCCCCAAGAAATAAAAAATTTCTCCATTTATTCTCCAAGACTCTTCAAGATTGGGAAATTTCAATTCAAAAACTCTAAGAAGTCATCTCCAAAACATTAATTAATATCCAAGATTTATGTTCTAGCATCTAGATCATCAAATTAAGGTATGTGGGGTTTGAACAAGGATAATTCTTTCATCTCTGTGCCCAAAACTTTATGTTAATTATAAATTTACTGTAATTTATGACATTTCTCATGAAATTTAAGTTAGGGTTTATACCCATTATCATTATTTACAAGATTATGAGATTTTCCATGATTTCGAAGTTGAATTACATGATTATATTTATATTTCTATGCATTGTGCAGTAATTTCCATATTTTATTTATGAATTATGTGTGTTTTTATCATCAAGCATGAATTTTAAGATATTTTAACATGAGATTGATGCATGGGCCACTATGCCCTAATTAAGATTGCTATTTCAAGAATATTTGTGCTATGAGCACCCTCAGATAAGATTATTCACAAATTTTGATGCAGATTAGACCTTTTGGTCCTAAGCTAAGATAATGAATCCACTTGTTCAGATAACTTGAGATTTAAATAAAGAAAAGCATAATGGGTTTTATTGTAAACCCTTGTGCTATTTTGAAGTGGATTTCTTATGATTTTGAGCATAAGAATGGAAGTAGTATTTAGCACCAAGATGGGTAGGTCACTACGGTTTCATAGCCTAGAACTACGTGCCAACATAGGATTTAGATTTATTCCCACTTCTACGTGGATGACTTATATTGTGATTACTAAGATAGAAGTTCTATTTCGATGACAAGAGTAGAATAGCCCTACCTAATGGGGGCCAGATGTGGGACTCCATGGATGCTCATATGGTGTATGTCGGTTAGAAAAACCTCCCAAAAAGATGTCCCCCACTCTTCAACAGTCTATTTATTTAAAACTTTAAGATAAAAGCATATGTTTTAAAAGTTATGGTTTTAAGATTCTTAAGCTTTAAGATAAAGTATTTTTACAGATTTTAGAACTAAGTGTGATGGCTTACCAGATTTATGTTATATGTTTTTTCATTTTTGATTTATGAACTTCAGATTTCAGATTTACTCAAGCCTGTGTGAGTCATTTACATTTAGCATGCATGATTTTATAAATTATGACAATATTGTTTACTTATTACATGCACCCCCTATACACAGTACATCCACAAAGTACTGATCCATATATATGTCTATGTGCTACATTGTCTCGTAATGTAGGTTCAGGTTCTTAGTATCAGCAGCGTAGGTGATTCCCAAGCATCTCATTCACATCTTTGTAGTCGGTGAGTCCTCATAGTTTAGGGACTTAGTTATTCATACTTCCAGTTATCAGTAGATGTTCCTTTATTCATTTCAGACAATTTGAGTCAACTGGGGGCCTGTCCCAGTGACTCTCTAGATTTAAATAGTAGAGACTTATCGGACTACTAGATTCAGTTTTAGACATTTGATTTAGAATTCAGATTTTTTAGTATTATTTTACCCAAACTTCTAGCATGTTTCAGATAAGATTTTTTGCATTATTATTATTTTGTATTCATGTTTCCCCTATGTTGAGATACAGACTTAGTAGAAGGTAGCCAGGGTTAGCTCAGGACTACTTGTAGTTCGGAGCACCGTGTGGAGTTCAAAAACAAGATTTTGGGGCGTTACATTCCCCAATGCAATGGCTTAATGATATATGCTTGCAAGCTATATTTTATATGATGATACCACTTAATGCTGCCTTAATGATTTACTCCTTAAACTAATGGATTGGTCAACCAACTAACTATCTCAGAATTCTATATCCCCATGAGATCCAGGGTCAATAGGAAATCCTAATTTTCTTGCGCGGTGTTAGGTAGATCAACTAAGTTTGTCTATTATTTTTGATGAAGTGGTGATATTTCATTCTCTAAAAGACTTTATCATTCCACTATTTTTCATTCATAAATCTAGAATTAAAGACTTCACATTAACATTGTCATTGTTATTATCATTGTTAAAGTGAGGAGCATGTCCCGATGTAGGTTGTTTTTATGGTATAGAGGCTTTATGGATTGTTGTAGACGGGTTTTGGTTATTGACATTAATAGACTTTTGAGTCACTATATACTCTATCTTATTATATGTTTGGAACTAATCTATTGTTATATGGTTATGTGTGTTCTGAATTGTCAGGCAAAGAGGGTAGTCCCCAATCCTCAATGGATTTGGGATTCCTGTCATGGCTAGGCCATGGTTCAGGTCAGGATAAATATGGTATCGAAGACTAGTTTTAATTAGGTATCCACAAAGTTGTTTCAAGTAGAGTCTCTTTTATGGGTATATATCATGTCACACTTTTAAAGGAGAGGCTACGAGATATTTTTTAATGTGTCTATGCCACACTTATAGTGTCTAAGGTCTTGTATCTCCTCTAATCCCTATTGTTTAGCCTTTCAGATCATGCCTCCTTGAAGATCTACAACTCATTGAAACTCATCTGTCCCACTTGAGGACAATGGTGATGGAACTCATCCTACCTTGGGGTATAGACCAGTCTAGAGTCGCTGCTTCTAGTTGCTCCTTTGGAGTCCTACCTATCTCAACTTTTCATTCCCTAAATAGTGATGTTTATGCTCAGTCACCTAAAGTAGATATTACTAATGCAGAATTTTGTTGATCTATTCATCTATTGACCTAGTTAGTATCATCTCAGTCACATTAGTTAGGTCATGTTGGTTTTACCATGAGTTCTTCTGAGGCTACTAGAGTTGGCCAGTTTATGAGGTTGAATCCAACTATTTCACCTATACTAATGTTTAAGGGTATACATAAGGTTTTATAGATGAGATAGAGAAAATCTTTTAGTTAATGAATGCTATTGATGTATAGGGTGTTGAATTCATTACTTATCAGTTGAAGGATATAGCGTATCAATGGTATAGAGAGTGGAAGTAGCTTAGGGGAGATGATGCTGAGTCCTCTTTGTGGGATGAATTTTGAGTTTTTTTCTTGATTGCTTCTTTTCTCAAGAGTTAAGAGAGTCAAAATCTAAGAAATTCATAAATTGGATTTAAGGAAAATTAACCATGAAAGAGTAAAACTTGAAGTTCCATCAGATGTCCTGTTATGCTCCTGAGATAGTGTTTAGCATGAGTTCTATAATGAGGAAATTAGTTTTTGGGTTATTCGGTGATTTGATTTTGGATAGCAAAGCCGCCTTGTTGAAAAAGGAAATGGACATCTCCAGACTTATAGTGTATATTTAATAAGTTGAAGAGGAAAAGATAAAGCAAGCAAAGATAGAGGAGAGGCAGAGTAGGAAGCTTTAGTATTCAGATCAGGGCGGAGGTCAGTAGCAGGGTGGTAGAGATGGTTAAAAATATACTAATAACATATGATGCAATTCTAGTTCCTATTCGACGGCTAGTGATCCTTATCTAAAGTTTTCCAGTGATTGTCATTTTAAGAGTAGTGATAGTCCTAGGGAACCAGGTGCCTAATTTTAGGCCAGTAAGGCCCAATAAGCTCCATCCTGTCCTCCATATCAATTTTTTGTTCTGTTACATCAAGGTTTCTCTGGTGAGAAAACAACTAATGGTTTAATTATGGTAAACCTGGACATATATAGAGAAATATTTCACAGGTTAGGTCATTACATGAGCCAATAAAGTTCATGTTTCTACTTTATTAACTCCTACACCAAAGGGTGTCATTTCTTGTACCGACACTGGTCAGGATCGTTTGTATGCTCTTACCACCTGCCAGGAGTCTGAGGTATCTCTGAATATTTTCCTGGTACATTGTAACTCTTTTCTCGCAATGAATATTATCTTCTTGATCTGGGGTCTACTCATTCTAATGTGACCCAATATATGGTTGTTCATTTTTCTTTTGATCCTAGTGTATTTCTGATCCTTTTTCTGTATCTACCTCAGTGGGTGACTCTATTATGGCTAGAAGTATTTATAGGGGCTGTGTGGTATCTATCCATTCTAAGGAAAGTTTGGTAGATATAATAGAGTTGTATATGGGGGTTTTTGATGTTATCTTGGGATAGATTGGCTCCTTTCATGATATACCTCTTTATACAGTCGAACCCATAAGGTCATTTTCAAATTCCCTAATGAGTCGGTTATTGAGTGGGAAGGGAGTTCCCTATTTTCTCAAGGAAGGTTCATATCTTATCTTAGAGATCAAAAATTAATTTCCAAGGGTTGTCATTATCATTTAGTCTTGGTTAAAATTCTAACTCGAAAGGTCCATCATTGTAATGCATTCTATTGTTAATAAATTTCTTCAGGTCTTCCCCGATGATCTTCCCAGTGTCTCTCATGATAGGAAAATTGATTTTGGTATCGATCTTGTCCTTATAGAATGACAATAATTAAGTTGAGGGAGCTTAAGGAGAAGTTGAAAGATCTACTTGATAAGAGTTTTATCAGCCCTAGTGTATCTCTGTGGGGCACTCTAGTTCTCTTCAAGCATAAGAAGGATGCGTCCCTTGAATGTGTATAGATTACCGACAGTTGAATAAGGTGACAGTGAAAAATAGGTATCCTCTTCCTTGGATTGATGACCTATTTGACCAGCTTCGGGGTGCTGACTGCTTTCCTAATATTGACGTTCGATCGGTTTATCATCAACTAAAGATTAGGGAGGCAGATATCCCTAAGACTACTTTTCGTACCCAGTATGGTCATTTTGATTTTTTGGTGATATCCTTCGATTTGACTAATGCTCCAGTGGAATTTATGGATATAATGAATTGGGTATTCCATCAGTTTTGGATTTATGCATCATTGTATTTATTTATGATATTCTATTGTATTCAAAGAGTGAGGAAAATCATGCCGATTATCTCCAATTGTGTTACAGGCCTTGAAAGATCAGCGGTTGTATGATAAATTTTCTAAGTGTAAGATTTGGTTAAATGCTGTTACTTTTCTTGGTAATGTTGTTTCTAGTGAAGGGATCATGGTGGATCCACAGAAGGATGCGGTGGCTATAAATTTGCATATACCCATGACTCCAACCAATAATCGGAGCTTTATGGGTCTTATCCGGTATTATAGGAAGTTTGTGGATAGCTTCTAATTAATTGCTACTCCGTTGACGAATTTTAGAAGAATATGAAGTTTCAATGGTTGAATGCTTATAGGGGAATTTTTGAGAAGTTAAAGGATAAGTTGAATTTTTCTTCGATTTTGACCCTTCCCGAAGGTACTGATGGTTTTCTTTTTTATTGGGATACATCTCGCGTAGGGATGGGTTGTATGTTAATGCAATATGATAAGGTGGTTTCATATTCTTATAGGTAGTTGAAGATTCATGAGAAGAGATATATGACTCATGATTTGGAGTTATTAGCAGTGGTTTTCCCTCTAAAGATCTGGCGTCATTATTTGTATGGAGTTCATGTTGACATCTATTCAAATCATAAGGGTTTGCGGTATGTGCTCACCTATAAGGAGTTGAATCTTAAGCAAAGGAGATGGCTTGAGTTTCTCATGGACTACGATATGAGTCTCCATTATCATCCAAGCAAAGCTATTGTGGTTGCTTATCCTTTTAGTAGGTTATTTATGAAGGGTCTATATCATGTGGATGAGAAGAAGAGTGGATAGGTAAAGGATATTCACCATTTGGCTAACCTTGTAGCTCGTCTTTGGGATTCCAAAGATGGGTGAGTGTTTTTTCAGAAGGTGGTGAAATCATCTCTTAGTGGTGAGTGATAATGCTAAACTTACTACTATGTTTCAAGGGTGAGGTGGTCGTTTTCAAGTAACCCAATTTGAATTGGGGTCGAATCTCAAGGAGTAAATTATAGAATTCAAACCCGATGGTTGCTCAAATAACTATGAGATTACCTGGAATGCTGACAAAAACTATATGTAAAATAAAACGGTGGGATTTGTTTGGAAACTCTTCAAAACAAAATTTAACAAGCACTTGGTAAATAAAACTTTTACTTTGAATTAAAGATTTGAGGAGATCTTGAGATTATGTTTACCGAATGGTAATGCATGTGGGTTGATGTTGGTTCAACATGAAATTTAGTTGTTAACAAAAGGATATGCTAGGTCAAAGATCATTGGGGTTAATCTTTCAACAAAACCACAAAGATTTCACCCGTTAGTTCTTTCGAGCACCTAACAAGTGTGTAATTTTTCGTAATCACCCAAAACCTTAATCAAGCATCCATATTTCTAGGATGATTCACTTGACATGATTTACACTCCCAATACACTTATTTCTAATATTGAAAAAGGTAGTAAACCATAGACTCAATTATCCACCATTGCCGTGTGCCCCTATAACCCTCTTTTGAGGATGTTATGGGTTACCTAATGTTCACCTTCATCCCTTTTTCGAGAATGATAAAAGGTTTCTAGAGCTTGGGGTTTTCACCCATCAAACCCATTTGGAGATTTGGGATTTTCACCAATCAAATTCCAACCCATAAGCTCAACCAATGGTGGAATCCATACTCAACAACTAAAATCCATGCAAACGCAACAATACCCATACACAATTACACCATAGATTAACATAGTCCCAAAACTAAATTACTTAGCTACTCATGAAGAAAGTAAAGAAGATATACCATAAGGTTTATCCGAATCATTCATTCTTCACAAATATCCTAAGAAAATAGCCTCCAAAGTTTGTTAGACTCTTGCCCAATTAGAGTTTCAAACCTTTTAATTTAAAGATATTTTCTGAGGTAAGGAATACACCAAGAAAAAAGGGTTTTTGCTTATATAAGGTTTGGAGTTCGTTTATGTGATTTTACAAATCTGCCCTGGGTATATTCCCGCTGATCCACGATTGTGGAGCTTTGACCGTGACCACGTTAGCATGACCGTAATTTTATTTTGTAACTGCGTTATACTGATTGTCTTGACTGACCGCGGCCGCAGCCTGCTGACCGTGATTGCGGTAAATATGACTGACAGCTTCAGTTGTCCAACCGCACTCTTTCTGCATCTATTTACTCTCTCTTTAGCTCCATTCCATATATGTGCACCTTCTCAACTGTATACCTTTAAAATGTGGACATTAGTGCATTTAAATAATGATCAAGTCTCAATTTTTAAACAATACATGGTAGTGTGCATACATAGTTAGTGCGACTGAGTGGTAAAATTACCACTCATCAACACTCCTTACTTAGAATCTTGCTTGTACTCAATCAGCACTACCCTTTACTATGAGACTTTCTCCATGTATGCCCCAATTTAGCTCCCAATGCTCATGAAGAATCCAACTTGATTTTACCACAAAAAGATTTTCACACATGGACTAGAGAATTAAAACGACGCCCCTTTGCATAAAAATAGAATTGCGAGGGATGTAATGGACCTTGAGAAGAAACCATGTAACAACTACCAAAACTCTAGAAATGACTCTCATATTGACTATAATCATGTGATACCTCTGTTTATCTCATTTTGTGCAAGATGCCAACATCACCCACCTTAACTAGTTCACATGCCTTCTCACAAGAAAGGAAAATTTACACACTTAGTTATCAATCATGAAACAAGAAATTTTAAGTGCAAACACTCACTCTCTCAAGAAATTCTCCATGTTAACAAGTACTATTCCATAGGCTTGCCCCTATTTTCAATCGCCACTACGATGACCACTCTTGGTTGGTGATCACAAAGGGCTTTTTAAGATTTAATGTAGGTTTAGGGTAGGTTAGGGTAAGATATTAGGTTAGGATGATAATGTTAATCCCTTTTTGAACTTCTACATCATTCACCAAAATCTATCAATTCTATATTTGACTAAGTGAATTAATGGAATCCACAGGTAAATTAATTCTTTGTAATTAAAACCATTAATTTATGACTTAAATATCTAATGTCCTAACTTCCAGTAGAAAAAAATGAAATTCAACCCTAAAATCTTCCTTGAACTACCTAAATTAGCAATTCTAAGACTTAATCATCTCTAACAAGTTAACGGGGATGATTTCCTTACCTTTGTGAAGCCAAACCAGGAAAACATCGTACAATTCACCACAAATCTCCCTTTCTTTGCCAAAAGTGTGTTTTAGAATAATAAGTTATTTTGAGGAAATATTTAATCAAATCTGTGATATTTGCTACTATAGCAACATATGCTTCTATAGCGGGCATTAACTAAGTCTGACAGTCGTTGTAGTAGGAATTTCTTTGCTATAGTGGTGGTTGATATAGTAACGTGTAAGGAACTAGAGTAGCACTGATGGAACATAATGTCTAGTTCCAACTAAAAATCTAACTTTTTGCAACACAACAAAAATTTGGAAACATTCCAAACAATGCCTTATATGCAAAGATCAATTTCAAGAGTTTTACTTACCCAAATTCAATTCCATAAATTCTAATAGGTTACTTATTGTCTTAGATATCTAGAAATCAAATTAAATATTATTAAACACTATTACACTTTTCCAAATAATTTCTAGGTTTTCCAACAACACACCTCTATCTGATTTTATTTGAAACTAGCCTAGACTGAAATTTGTAACTTCAACGCCAAAAAATACTTAACATATAGTTTTTCAAGGAAAGTTCATACCTAAAAATAGAAATGGTAGTTACACTAATGGCAATTGGAAAGTTTAAATAAAAAAAAAATTAAACATTACCCATTAGGTGTAGAATCCTAGAGTTTTCACTTCCAATTTTGGATATCAACAATGGTTTTTATAGAGGATTGAGTTCAAACAAAAACTCTATCATCCACAACCTCAGGATCAACCCCACTACCATAACAATGAAAACCTATTTGATAACCCATTTTTTCTGGCCAAAGATGAATGTGTTGGTTGGATACATTAATAACATGCCCTATTATTTAAAAAGATGAAATCACAGGGATTACAAGGCTAGATTATTGGGACCACTGATTATAAGCCTAAGTTGACATTTAATGGTGTGCATCATCATTCTCAAAATGACCATAGCTCAATTATCAATATTGTCAATATGACAACCTGTTTAGGTACTGCAATGATGTATGGTACAAATATTGGAAATGAAATAGTTAATGAATTAGAAAATCAAACTATAACAAAATCTAATGAAGATGTTAATTTTAACTAAATCTAACTATCTATGCCTGAAGTTGTTGAAGTTAGTCATCGTAAAATCTAGTAACTTTTTCTCACTCTCTTTGTCGAACCTATTATTATTACAAGGAACATGAAGTGCATGGATATTCAATTTTTTTATTCAATATTTAATTTTTCCCTATTCTTGGAAAAAAAGATTTTGCAAGTGTATATATTGCAAGATAACTTTAGATATATGGTATCTTACATTAATTTTAACAAAGTTAAATACTTCAGCCTAAAGTTGTCATAGCTAATCTAGATGAAATCTATCCATTTTTGTCTGAAGTTGCTGAATTTAGAGATATGTAGCAAGGACACAATAATTGATTATTGAAATTTGTTTCAATATATATATGTCATAGTACTTATGTTAGATATGTAAAATCTTAGTACCTTATTTGATTGACAACTTGAACTATTGACTCATTTAGTTGTTCAACAATCTATCTGGGGATAACATATCCTGAGATTAGTATATATCCCCTTGTGAATAGCTATAATATAAAATTTTAAAAAATAATATTTTCATAAAATAATTATGACTGGCCATTGTACATATTGTTTTGGATGAATAACCCCGTGATTGATCCAGCTCTCGTTTTTTTTTCTTTCAAATATATCACGATGGTAAGTCAAAATCTAAAAAAAAAAATTCCAAGTGTTGCCCATTAGACCTGCAATTCTATGGTAGTTCTTTACAAAGATGCTGTATTAGAAAAATTGGGACAATTACTCATATTAAATGTAATGTTCCACATCAAATCCAAAGAAGCATAGAACTTCCATTTCCAAATTTTAATACCCACTACGATTTTTATATAGGAAAGAGTTCAAATTAACAACTCTATCACTGATAACGTTAGGCTCAACTCCACTACCACAACAATGGAAACCTATCGAATAACCCATTTTTGTCGACCTAAGATAATATTGGTGAGGGGATACAACAACAATGTGCCCCATTATTTAGAATGATGGAATCGCAAGGATTACATGGCTCGATTATTGTGAGAATTTATGATAAGCCTAAGCTAGCATTTTATGGTTTGGATTATCAAACTCAAAACAACTTCAACTTGAATGAAAATGTTGTCATTACAACAACATAAACAGGTAACACAATGTTGTAAGATATAAATATTGAAAATACAATTCTTAATGAACTGGAAACCCAACTTTAAAGAAATCCAACTACTTTCATCTAAAATTAATTTTAACAAAATATACCTATTTCTTCCTAAAGTTGTTGAGGTTAGTCTTGAAAAAATTAGCATTTTTTGTTTGTCAAACCTCTTATTATTATAAGGCATGTGAAGTGCACTTATATATAATTTTGATTGAACATTTAAGTTTTTGCCTATTTTAAAAAAAGAGTTTACATATTTACATATTTTAAGATACACACTAATTCCACATAATCCCAAGACTAAATTACTTACCTAATCGTGGGGAGAGTAAAGAGAGATGTACTATGTGGGTCAAACAAAATATTCATTCTTTAATAAGAAACTAAAAAATTTGAGTCTCCAAAGTTGATTACACACTTTCCCTATTAGGATTTCAAGCTTAGAGTTCAAAACTAACTTATGAGATAAGCAATACCTAAAGAATAAAGGGTTTTTACTTATATTGATTTGAGATTCGTCCATGACATCTTACAATTCTAACCTTGGACCAGTTCCCAGTGATATGCGATTACGTTTATTAGACTGTGACCGCATCTACACAATCGTGGTTAAATTTTTTGATCATATTGATCTAACCATCTTTACTGACCATAACTGTAGCTAGAGGACCACGGTCGCAGTAACCGGGGCTGATGTAATCTAGGTCTTTAGCTGCACACTTCTACGCTTTTTTTTATTTTTAGCTCCAATCAATAGCTTTTGACCTCCTTAGCTTGTTTAACTGCATCGAGTGGAATTAATGTATCTAACCATAATTTTTTTTCATTTATCATTCAAATCAAGGTATATGCATGAATAATGAGTATGAATGAGTGGTAAAAATACCACTCATCAGCACCCTATGCCCAAAAATTGCCAATAACCTGTGGATGCCTATCACCCAACTACTTCAAGTAAGGGGCACTAGCAGTAGTAACGAACCAGAACTCCCCCACTTTTTTCTACCATATTCTGCCATCCTGGCCCACCTTGTAACTAAGCACCTCCCTGATAAAAAAACTTGCTCCTCTTTCCCCGCCTATGTCTAAACTCTATTGATTTCCTTTTTTCATCCTCCACTTACTGCATATGAACAGTCAACCTTAATATGTCCATATCCTTAATCAACAAAGTAGTCTTGCTTTACAAAATTAAATCCTGATTCAACCCAGAAGCAAAATTTCTTATTCATGTCCTTATGTAAGCCATCATGTCAGGAGCATACCTTTACAGCTCATGGAACTTCAAGGCTTTTTCCTTGATAGATATTCTCTCCTACTTTAGATTTACAAACTTCTCTATCTTTATTTTCTTTAGCTCTTAAGGAAAGAAAAAAAAAATCCAAGAAGGCATCATAAAAGGCCTCCAAAGATGAAGGAGTTTGTGAATTTGAAAAAAGGGAGAATGTCACTGAAGAAATATGCCTTGAAATTTCATCAGGTGTCAAGGTATGCTCTGTATTTGGTGGCTGATATGTGGGAAAGAATTGGAAAGTTAATTCTTGGGTTGTCTCAAGATTTGATCCTTGAAGGCAAGATATTTTATGGTTAGTTTTTCTTATATAGTAGCTGGAGGAAAAAAAGAGAAAATTGGCAGAGTTTGGGAAAAGGTAGGGTAAGAAGGGAATTTTCTTTTTGAAGGGTAGTGCTCATCAGTTGGGTGGTCAAGATGGTGGTAAATAGAAAAAGAGAAGTGGTGGATTTATGGTTCCTTTTCCAAAACTAGTACCCCTTATTTGAATAGTCAGGTGGCAGGCAGTAGCAGAGTGGTGATAATTTTTGGGCATGGAGTGCCCATCTCAAGTAAGTGGGGCTCAATCGACTTCTTCATACCCTTATTATTGGTTATGTCATTATTTTCATCAGGGTTTTTTAGGTAAAGAAAGGGAAAAGTGTTTTAAATGTGTCTAGCCAAGACATATACTCAGGAATTATCCAGTTGGTAAGGGTGCCTCAAGAGTGGTCAAAGCTTCGATTGCTTTATCTTCTGCTTTTGCATTAGTGGTGTGGCTTCTGTATCTACTCCTGTTTTTCTTACCTACATAAGAAAGATTAGATTATATGCTTTTGTATCTCAATAAGAATCTGAGGTAGCACGTGATATCGTTACTGGTATGTTACAACCCTTTTTTTGTGATATGTATTATCCTCTTGATCAAGGGTCAACTCTCTCCTATATGACCCTATATATGGCTATGTGTATTGATTTTGGTCCTGAGGTTATTTCAAATCTTTTTTCTATTTATACCCTGGTAGGTACTCGTTTATTGCTAAAAGAGTCTATAGAGAGGGTTGTACCTGTTGGTAGCAAGCAGACCTTAGTGGATTTATTTAAACTAGACAAGTTGGATTTTGATGTCATTCTGGGAATGGATTGGTTTGTTAAAATCTTGTTACACGTCCTTAGATTGTAAGACTCGTAAGATTATCTTTAGGTTCCCTGGTGAACTGATTAAAGAGTGAGAGAGGGTTCCCTAGATCTTAGGGGGTGTTTTTTCTTATCTTAGAGCTCAAAAATTGATCTCTAAAGTTTGTCTCTATCATTTTGTATGGGTTGAAGATTCTAATTCAGAAGGTCCTTCTTTATATTTTGTTTCGGTGGTAAATAAGTTTCCTGAGGTCTTTCTTGATGATCTTCCTAGTGTTCCTCTAGATAGGAAATTGATTTTGGTATTGATTTGATGTTGAATAGTCATCCAGTGTCTATTTGTCCGTATAGAATAGCTCCGAAAGAGTTCAGAGAACTCATCGAGCTACTTATGGATCTTCTTAATAAGGGGTTATTCTTCTTAGTTTGTTCTTATGGGGTTCAGTAGTGTTGTTCATCCACAATAAGGATGGTTCCCTTTGAAGGTGCATTGACTACAAATAGTTAAATAAGGTAAAAGTGAAGAACAAGTATCTTTTTTAAAGGATTGATGATTTGTTTGACTAATTAGAAGGTGCAAAGTTTATTTTTAAGATAGAGGTTCAGACTGGGTATCATTAACTTATGATTAGGGAGGAGGATATGCCTAAGATAAATTTTTATACTTAGTATGGACACTTTTAATTCATGGTTATATCATTCGATTTAACTAATGCCCTAATGACTTTTATGGATCTGATGAACAGAGTTTTCAGGTTGTTTTTTTTTATTTTTTCATCATTATATTTATTGATGATATCTTGATTTATTCTAAGAGTGAGGTGGATTATGCTAATCACCTTCGTGTAATGTTGTAGACCCTGAAGGAATAACAATTGTATGCTAAGTTCTATAGGTGTGAGTTTTGGTTAAACGCTATAACTTTCTTGGGTCATATTATTTATAGTAAAGTGATCATGGTGGATTATTAGAAGGTGGCATGGGTTAAAAGGTGGCCTAGACCCATGACTCTATCTGATATTTGGAGCTTCTTAGGTTTGGATAGGTATTATCGATGGTTTGTGGAAAGTTTCTAGGCTATAGTTTCTCTTTTGGCTAAGTTGACTCAAAAGAAGGACAAGTTTTCTTGGTCGGATGCTTGTCAAAGGAGTTTTGAGAAGTTGAAGGACAAGCTAACTTTGGCTCAAATTTTTACATTGCCTGAAGGTAATGATGGGTTTGTGGTTTATTATGATGTATCTCAGTTGGGCCTTGGTTGTGTTTTGATGCAGCATAGGAAGGTTATTATTTATTCTTCTAGGCAGTTGAAGGTGTATGAGAGAAATTATCTTATTCATGATTTGGAGCATTTAGTGGTGGTTTTTCTTTAAAGATATGGCAAAATTATTTGTATGGTGTTCATCTGGACATCTTTTTTGATCATCAGAGTCTACAGTATGTGTTCTCTGAAAAGGAGCTAAATCTCAAGCAAAGGAGATGGCTGGATCTTCTCAACGATTATGATATGAGTCTATACTATTGCCCAGGTAAAGTTTAAATGGTAGCTGATGTTCTTAGTAGGTTATCCATGGGGTGTTTGGCTCATATAGATTTGGAGATGAAGGAATTGGTGAAGGATATTCACTATTTTGTAAACCTTGGAGTTCATCTCTTGGACTTTGAGAACAGTAATGTGACAGAACAGGAAGTGGTTGGGTTGTCTCTTAGCTCAAAGGTTAAGAACAAACAAATCCTAGGTCCTATCTTGATAAAAATAAAGAGTGATGTTTGTGGAAAAAATATAATTGTATTTGAGATTAGCGGTGATGGTAATTTATGGTAAAACGGAGGTTGTGCATTCCTGATGTCGACAGTTTATGACGAAGAATTTTAGAGAAGGCGCATAAATCACACAATGTTGTTCATGCCGGTTCAACTAAAATGTATAATTATCTCAAGGGGATGTATTGGTGGAATTGTATAAAGAGGGATGTGGCTGATTTTAGGGCCAAGTGCTTGGTGTGTCAATAAGTTAAGGTTGAGCATATGAGTCTAGGTGGGTTGTACACCAAAATTGATTTTCTCGAATTGAAATAGAGGTGATCAATATGGATTTTGTTACCAATCTTTGTTGATCTTGGAATTAATTCAATTCGATTTAGGTCATCATGGATAGGATAATAAAGTCTTCTCACTTGTCGCCCATGAGGACTACTTTTTTGGTGGAGGATTATGTGAAGTTGTACCTTTGGAAGATGGTGAAGCTGCATGGGATACCCACTTTTATTATTTCTGATCTTGGTATGCAGTTTTCATTTCATTTTTGGGCTGTCATTCAAGAAAGGGTTGGGTACTTAGGTGAGTCTAAGTACTTTTCTAATCCTTAGACGGATGGTCAAGCGAAAAGGACTATTTAGAAATTAGAGAATATGCTTCGAGTATTCGTGATCGATTATGGTGACAATTGGGTTGAGCATCTACCTTTGGTAGAGTTTTCTTACAACAATAGCTATCAATCTAGTTTTTGTATGGCCCCTGTTGAGGCATGGTATAGTAGGAGGTATAAGTCTCTCATTGGTTTCTTTAAACTTGGTGAGGCAGCTATGTTTGGTCCGAACTGGGTTTATTGGGCTACAGAAAAGGTAAAGGTGATTTAGGATAGGCTTAAGGCTGCCCAAAGTCGCAAAAAGTCATATCGGATATAAGGCGTAGGGACATAGAGTTTGAGGTTAGGGATAAGGTGTTCCTCAAGGTGTCTCCCATGAAGGGAGTAATTTAGTTTGGCAAAATGGGGAAGCTCAGTCCTCATTATATAGTTCCTTAGGAGGTTTTGCGAAGTTTTGGAAATATTTATCATGAATTGGAGTTTCTTACTAGCTTGAACTCCGTTTATCCGGTATTTTATATTTTCATGTTGAGAAAGTGGATTGGTGATCCTTTTTCAGTTTTTCCCTGGAATGATTGGGTATCTCGGGTTCTCTTTCCTATGAAGAGGTCCGTGTTGAGATATTAGATAGACAGGTTCATCAATTGCAGACAAAAGATGTGGCCTCATTCAAGGTTCTATGGTGGAACCACAAGGTGGAAAAACCTACATGGGAAAGCAGACATGAAATCCAAGATTCCGCAATTATTTTTTGCTTCGGATATTTAGACGGAAGGACTGTGTGCATAAATAGATCTTTATTTTTTGAGTTTAGTAAAGAAAAGGTTGATTTACTTGCATTTTTATTTTTTGTCTTAAAGGTAAGAGTAGAGGCATCAACGAGGTGTAAATCATGCATGTACTACCTTGTCCATTATTCAGGGATGAATGTTCCTAGTGGGGGAGACTGAAACACCCTATGCTATTACCATTAGAAACTTTCTTGGATTTCTAGTCTCTAGACACGGTACGACTATGGAAAATGTTTCATACACTGGTATAGAAGTAGTATGAGTGGGTGGCATGCTCACCAATGTTTGTAGGTAGGATGGATTTGGTTTTTAGAATAGATACGAGATGGGTGCTATGAGTCCTATTAGGGGATACAAGTGATTTGGTTACCTCGCTTAATCTTAGGATTGGTAACTTAAGTTGGATCTGAGTATGAGTGGCTCATCGTCGTAAGCTAGGGTACGAATCTTAACATGGACTCGTATGGTGGGAAGTGTCCAATCCCCTTAGGATTCTATTATACCAAGGGTAGAATCATGGGTACTAGTAGCACACTTGGATATGAGAGGGTTTGGGATGAGTCGTACCTTAGATACTATGGAGCTCTAGGGAGATGGCCTTGGGTATGAGTGGTGGGTACCACTAGTATTTTAGGGTACGACTAGTATGGATGGTCGTACTCGCCTGTCGGGATCTTTAGGATTTTAAGTGAGGTCCATCTGGATATTTCCCTACTTATCCTAATAAGTCCACATGACTTATACTCCTATTGGGAGGTTATTTACCCTAATATTCTATTCATTTAACACTTAAAACTTTCATAAACATTCTATAATTCTCTCAAAGGCTTATGGGTGAAGAAAAGCTAGAGTTTCATCTTAAGGATTAATAAGTGGCTTGTGTTGGTGATTTATCTCCATCAACATTTTTAATTAAGGCATATTCTCTTCCCTCATTGTTAGTTCAAACTAAAGGAATGGTTTCTATAAAATGTTGGCATGGTTTGATTCTTGTATGGTTTTGGGTTTTCAAATATAAATTAGGAGTTTGAGTTATAAATTCTTGGTTATGGTTTTCGTATATTTTACTTATGATTTTCTATGATTTAATGGTGTTTTTGGATAACTGATTGCATGGGAATGACTATTTGGTAATGGATTTTGGTTTTAGTTATACTATGCCCCCAATGTGTTCCATAAAATGCCTATAAGAATGTTTTCTCTGCATTGTTGAACTTTTATTGAATTTATGTATGGTTTGAACTTTGTGATGGAACCCTAATGGTTTAAATTATTGGGAATGATTTATAGGAATGGTTTGGATTAATAAACCTACTTGTGGGATACAAGGGAATCCCTTAAGTTAATAAGGTAATGAACACTTGTGTGGTTCATGGGAATCCCCCAAGCAAATTGGACAATATGATCTATGGGTACATGGGAATCCCTTGATCTTTAAATAGGTTTGGATAAGGACAATACTTGCAAGTTATAGTCGGTACGATGATGCCACTATCTAATAGCGTTGTTTAATGATAATGGTATAATGTTTTGGTTGGAAAAGGTTTTAATTGGGCAATAAAGGTGAGGTGTGAAAGGTAACCATATAGGTGGGAGTCCAATAAATGAACACTGGAAATTCATATTTGTCGACATGAGGTGTAGGTCATGGAGACCTTATATAATACTATGTGGTACACAAGAATCCTCTAAGTACACTGTATATATGTATCATAGAGAGTGAAAGGTGCATGGAAATCCGCGACTCTCATAGTCTCTTTGGTTTATGCGGCTACACACATCAAGGCCTGTTCAGGGGGTTACACTGGACCCATATAGCCCATGGGTGGTTAAGGACGGTTAAGCTTCACATACCTAGGTTAATGGTTTTAAATGCATTCTAAACACGATTCCCTTTCCCGGTATGGTTATATATATGTGTATGGTTTACATTTATATGGATGGTTTACTTGGTTTTATTAAATGGCATTATTTTATCATTATCCTGTGTTCATGCTAGCATTTACCCACTAACTCCTCTTTAGGCGTTGTTGTAACGACCCGAGGTCCCATCCCAGGATGTCACATGGTGCTTATGACCCCGAAGGACCATAAGCTAACCCTTTACTTATAACTGTACCTGCATACTACATAAAATCTAAAATAAATGCAGAAACTAGCCATAAGGTTCAGCACATCTATACATACTCAAAACTGAAAACTAAACACTAATACATCAATATCCATCTAAAAAGCCTCTAAACTGTATGAACTATGGAGTTGATGGAACAGGTCCTCAACTAACTCCGTCAACTGAAAATATAAACAAAATCTGATACAAAAATAGTAAACTGAGATTCATCCTCAAAAGAAGAGGACTCACTGCTACTGCTGTTGACTGGGCTGAACTGTTAAAGATACTCTGGGTCCTATCCCTTTGAACCTATGGTGCCAAATAAAACACCATAGCGCAAATGCGTCAGTACAGGAATGTACTGAGTATGTAGACGAGGGAGGGTAAATGCAAGGGTTCATGCATGCACAATATGTAAACTGAATAATCATGAGAAATGTCGCACGAGAACACATACATGAATGCACATACCATAGTCACAATTATCATATCTCTAGGGACTGAAACTCAGATACCACTTCACTAAAGACTGAACCCAATACTGTCACTGAGACACTGACTTATCTGATACTGATAACTGAGAATCTGGATGTACTTACATCAAAGACTGATTTTTGAGCTTACTGCTTTCAACTGACAGAATTTAAGAGTAACTTTCCTAATAGATGATTTCAAAAACTTTTATTAACAATAAGAAATATGATTATATCTGAAGCTAACTTCAATAATACTCAATAGAAATCTGATACTATGAAGCAAGCTTATCTGATGGCATATCTCTAAATATAATATCAATCAAATGTATATGTGACCAAGCCTATCTGTCGGGATGGTCCATGAATCAATAGAGCTATTTGAATTCCTCACAATGATATATGATTGTATCTGACAGTCCTGATCTCAAGATTAATTCTGAAACTCAGACTAAATCTTAAACTGAAACTGTGGGAAGTAGTCACTTAACTGACTTGCCCTGCCTACCATAAGTGGGGTCCAACCTATGACCCTAGCTGGAAGGGTGTCAATACCGAGCAATACATAAGACTCTCTCTCTGGTCAAGCCTCTCTGACGGGATGACCCTTACAGAAAGCCGACCTAAGGACATATAATAGTCAACCTCTCTGACGGTGAAAGCCTATACTGACGGGGAATCCTGTATCCTGCTCTAGCTACGAAGTTCTGGAGTTCAGGGATTGCTACTAACGACTCCAGCCTTTCTTTCTGACGGGAGGAATCGCCATCCCTTCCCTCGCTCGGTGCTAGTTTCTACTCCCAACTGAAAAACTCTGAACTGAACTTACAATTGAACATAAACTGGGCTGAATCTGACAATGATCATATTTCTCAAAACATCTGACTGAGTTACGCTGAGATCGCTTAGTTCCATATCTGACAGAAAAGATATCGAATCATGGTATATAACTGACGATACAGAGATTAAATAGATTATTCAAATCATTTCTGAGATTAGAATTAAACCATTTGAATACTATTTGATCTGAGCTGATTTACAGGACTGGGCTAGATTACTAGCGATATAGTGATTACTGAGATTTCTGAGATTACTAAGTTTTCTTATGTTCTGCACTTGTCTGAGGATATAGAGTTTTGTAGTTCACTGAGTTCTGAGAATTGTGGCTCAGTTGGAATTATCGTAAAACTAACATGGGCTCTAGAGAACAGCTCTATTTTTGGGTATAAATACCCCCAGGACTCAGTAACAAAAAAGTAAGACATAATCATTCTTCATCATAAATTATTCATGCATCATCACGGTCATCTAATCATCATTACAATCATTCATTCATCATTACAATCATTCATATATTATCACAATTGTTAAAGCATCACTTCAAGTAGTTGGGCATCGTAAAATACTTTCTTTCTCAAGATCCTTAGGACATCGCATTAATCATTTAGGAAACATAGACCTCTATTCATCATCACAACCACCAAAAGGTCACTCCAAACCTTTAAGGATCATCAACATCGGTTAACCATCATAAACTAGACTAGGGAAAACATTCTATTAGATTATAACCCATTCAACGAGATCTTACATCAAGTATTTCATACCTGTATCGGTCTTGTCATGTACTTGGATATCACTTGATTTGTGGGATACTTCATACTAGCACATCACTACTTACTTGCTAACCACTTGACATGTATTAAAGGCTTAGCATATATCAAAGAGCACAAAATCAAGGAATTTACGACCATCATATCTCGACTTATTCAATAGGGTCTTTCAATAACCACTAGACACAACCAATTTTACACCTACTTAAAGATTTTATGCTATCTTGGCACATTTCACTCACTAAGGTATTTTATCAAACACTAGGCATGCATGGACTAACTCATAATTTGTGCTTTCCTATTCAACAAACTATAATGGCCCTTATGCTTCACCTGATCTCTTTATCAAACCTATGGGGAGCGTTCTTCACTAATTCAACCATTTCCACACCCAAAAGTCATGAACACATCACCAACCATAACACAAAACCGTATCCTAGAAGTCATTATTTTCATAGGGGTGTAGCTTGCATTTGTCATTAGATCATAATTTAACAATGGGATATATTCTCGTTTGAAGTTGACTATGGAAATGTCCTTCTCAAGAATTCAATCGGTAAGAGATATTTTGATTCGCTCACTAGCTAGGACGTATTTAAGGTATCAATACACATCAAACTGGATCATAAAATTACCAAATCACTAGGATTTATTTTTCATGATCTTGAATTATGGTTCCACTATCGATTGGGATTCTCGGGGTATTACGATTGTATCCCCATGTGATGCAGGAACCGACCGTTCTACTTCTCCTGCTTAGTACTCAGATATTCGGGGGCATCTTTTGGATTGAAGTGGTGAGCTTCCATTAATTTAGAAGTCTCCATTTCTTGGATATTATTTCATACGTTAGTTATTTATGGATATTGATTTTGGCTCTGCTTGAGGGCATATCCCAATCGGTTTTTGGTATTCTTTTGGTTAGAGGATTTTGTAGAACTACTATCGGTTGTCGTGGGTGGTATCGGTGTTGGTTTCATCCCTAGTATTAGACTTTGTATTGGGGTTGATATCATTGGACTAAATTTCTTACTGTTCTATCCTTTTTATGTTATGTAATAAACCTTGTTTGGTGTGGTTGGACGGTTGGTATCGGACCGTTGGACTTGATTGGGTCGGTCATGGTCGTGATCCTATCCTAGAGTCTTCATGTGATCTATTATGCTATCTTGTTTAATATTCTGAATTCAGACCACTCAAGGTACGCGTAGGTTGGTTGGGTTGGGTATCGGGAGTGGTCTCCGATCCTAGTTGGACTTGGAATGGCCATTACAAAAAGGACCTTGTTTGGGTCATGTCATTCCATTTGTGTTTTTAATTGTTCATTTATTTTCTCATATAGGAACCTAATATCGAATCAAGTCTAGGGAACAGTGGCGGACTCTTTCAAATCATAATGGATGATAATGATGTAAAGTCTTAACGTCACCTTGTATACGCCTTCTATGAAAAAGTTTTTTTGACTGACCCATGGTGGTATGCAACCCATATACTATAACAATATCCTATCTCACTCAAACTTGCAGGCATATCTCTCAGTTAAGCCATTGATAAGTTGTAAACTACCACTCATTCGCACTCATTATGCATGCACACTACCACATGTTTTGTGTTTGAAAATGAGACATTCTCAGGATTTTACTACACTAATATCCTGTTTTTGCAGATAGAGAGATAAAAATATAGAAAGATGTGGATTGTAGCATAAAAATAATCCAAAAAGGAGCAAAAGAGTGCAATAGAAGTTTTACAGCTGGTGAACCTTAGGTGCCGTGGTCGCAGCTAAGACCGCAGTCGTAGTCAGTCAGGCTGATCATCAGAGGCAATTGCGGTCAACAAGCATAGGTGCATTTGCTGCGATCACAGACAACCTAATATGATCAAGATCTTACGGGAGTATGGACCTGGGCAGTTTTGTAATTTCTTCTAGATGAACCCAAGACCATATATAGGAAAACCCTTACTCTTTGATGGATGGCTTACCTCTTAAGATAGTTTGGAATTCCAAGCTTGAAACCCTAATTTTGGCAAGTTTTAATTAACTTTGGGGACTCAAATTTCTTAGTTTCTTTGTGAAGAATGAATGATTTTAATAACCCACATGGTATATTTCTCTTTACTTTCTTCATGAGTAGCTAAATAATTTAGTCTTAGGATTATGTTGAACTAGAGTATGATTGTGTGTAGGTATTGTTGTTTTTCCATGGATTTTTGTTGTTGAGTATGGATTTAACCATTATTTGAGCTTAAGTGTTGGAATTTGATGGGTGAAAACTCCAAATACCAAATGGGTTTGATGAGTGAAAGATCCAAGTTCTAGAAACCCTTTGTCATCATCGAAAGAGGAATTTAGGTAAATATTAGGTAACCCATAACATCCTCGAAAGAGTGTTAACAAGGGACAAAGAAATGGTGAACAACTAAGCCTATGGTTTTACTACCCTTTACAATCTTAGAAATAAGTATTAGGGAGTGTAAATCATGTATAGAGCATCATCCTAGAAATAGGGATGCTTGGTTTAGGTTTTGGGTGGTTATATAAACTCCAGACTTGTTAGGTGCTCGAAAGAGCCAATGGGTGAAATCATTAGGGTTTTATTTAAAGATTGGCCTCAATGATCTTCGACATGGCCTATCCGTGAATTCACATCTAAATTCCTTAATAAACAAACATTATCCTGCACGCTTTACATCAAAGGATACGTAATCCCAAGTTCTCTCCAAACCTTAAGTTCAAACCTAAGATAGTATTTACTGCCTACTTGTTGAAGTTTGTGTAAAAGGTTTTCAAACAACCCCCCTATTTGTTTATACATATTATTTTCATTATCATTTTGGGAAACCTGATAGTAACTTGAGCGCCCATAGGTTTGAAGTCTATAGTATTCACTCCTTGAGATTCGACCCCAATTCACATTGGATTACTTGACGATGACTGCCTCACCCCTCAATCATGGGTGTGAGTTGAGCATTATTAAAATGGTGCCATTATCGGGGAGTGAATATAAATTTCACTTCTGTGTTGCTATTTTTACTTGGAAATACCCAGAGTGGGGTATTTTAATTTTTTTATTATTTTTGATCTTGAGTAGGTGAACGTTACTTATTCCCAAATCATCATGAATTATGGGGACTCAGTTTGCTTCGAATCTGGTGATCATAAAAGTAAAATTCTTATTTCCCTTATTGAGGAGCATGGAAAATTCTATGTTACAAATGTAAGTGCTATAGATGTAATAGAAGTTATGACTTGTGAAGACAAGGAGGAAGAGGTGACGGGTGATAAGCTAAGGATGGCCCCTAGGAGCTCGGAGGGTTTTCATCCAGCCCCATAAAGTAAAGATAGGAATCAAGGTTGGAATCAGGAAAATCTAAACATGTCACATTTTGAAGAGAGAGAGTGGATTGATAGGGATATTTTAGTGTGAATCATAAGTGGTGTGGAGAGGACGGTAGAAATGGTGAATGAAATGCGAAGATAATTCCCAATGCTCTACCAAAAGGTTGAATATCACTCCTCCACCATTCAACATCTCAAGGCAAAAGTGAGAGAAATATCAAAGTATTTAATGGAGAGGAAAAGTGAAGAAACACAAAATGGGGAGGCAACAAAGGCAATATGAAAAAGGCCCAATGTTGAGGAGCCAAAGTTAAATGAGATATTGATGAGGAAGGCTACTAATAATGAGTCTTAAATTGTTTCTATTCCTTCAACTCTCATTTGTCCACCTTTCAAAAAATGGTCATTGAGGAAAGGAAAGCATGATAAACTCCACAAAACATTCTGATAAATTTGGTAACCTTTCTATTTATATCCCTCTTGTCGAGGCATTGCAAGACATTATGGGGTATGCTAAATTTTTATGAAAGATTTGGTGTATAAAAAATATTTTGGAGGATAAAACCATATAGATTACTCACTATTGTAGTGCTATTATGACAATTATGTATGTTCAAAAGAGGAAGGATCCCGGTGCCTTTACAATCTCATGCACCATTGGTACTATCTGCTTCGCTAGGGCATTGTGTGATCTTGGAGTAAGTGTGAACCTTATGACTTATGCTATATTTCACAAACTTGGGTTGGGTTATCAAAAACACACCAAAATAAAGTTGCTTATGGCCGACTTTTACGAAGCCTATTGGGATCCTTCACAATGTTTTAGTTAAAGTATATTGGTTCATTTTAAAGGCTGACTTAGTTATTGTGGATTGTTCCATGGACGTAGAAATTCCCACTATTCTTAGCTACCGGGAGTGCATTGGTAGATGTGGAGTCCGGGGAAATAAAGTTTAGACTGAATGGAGAAATGGTGTCTTTTAATATATGCAAGACCATGAAACAACCGATGGACCAACAAGTCATCTCGATAATCGATGTTGTTGATGGTGAGGTGTCTAACTATGTAGATATGGTCTTATTAAATGACCCTTTAGTTGGGGTGCTTTAGAATTGTGGAAGGGAAGAAGTGTAGAAGTATGAAGAGGTGCTAGCTTCTCTAACCGAGATCGAGTTTCACACCAAGAACCTGGTTTAATTAGATCTTTACCTTAAAAACCTTAAACATTCACCCGCCAAACCATCCATACAAGAACCTCCCAAAATCTAACTAAAGCCCTTGCCACCTCATCTCAAATATTTGTTCTTGGGGGAGGGTGACACTTTGTAGATCATTGTTGCTTGTAACTTTAACTCCAGTCAAGTAGAATAATTGAAGTTGGTGGTGAGAAAATCCATTTGGGCCATTAGGTAGATGATAGTGGACATCATCGATATATCTTTTGGCATATGCTCACATAAAATTAAACTCGAGAAAAATCACATACCAAGTGTGAGGCGTCAAAAAAGATTAAACCAATCCATGAAAGAGATGGTAAAAAAGAAGATTATAAAGTGACACGATGTAGGAGTGATCTATCCTATATCAATAGCACATGGGTGAGCCCGGTGTAATGTATTCCGAAATAGAGTGGTATCATTGTGGTCAAAAATAAAAAAATTACCTTATCCCCATCCGACCATTTATCGAATGGAGAGTTTGTATAGACTACCAAAAATTAAACTAATGGCTGAGAAGGACCATTTTCCAATGTCCTTCATGGATCAAATATTGGATAGACTTACCAGAAGAGGGTGGTACTTTTTAGATGGGTACTCAGGTTACAATCAAATTTGTATCACCTCGGAGGACCAAGAAAATAAAACTTTTACTTGCCCATATGGTATGTTTTCATTAAAGCGAATGCCATTTGGATTGTGTAATGCTCTGGCAACTTTTCAATGTTGCATGTTGTCCATATTTGTGGATATGGTTGAATATTCTATAGAAGTATTTATGGACGACTTCTCGGTAGTGGGAAACTTTTTCGAGTCATGCCTTGAACACCTGAATAAAGTACTTAAAAGTTGCGTCTAAAAACAAACCTTGTCTTGAATTGGGAAAAGTGTCACTTTATGGTCAAAGAAGGATTGTCTTAGGCCACAAGATTTTAGGAAAAGGTATTTAAGTTGATCAAGCAAAGGTTGAGGTAATTGCAAAAATACAACCCCCATTTCCATAAAAGGTATTCAAAGTTTCCTTGGCCATGCCGGGTTCTATCGTCATTTCATCAAGTACTTTTCCAAGATAACACATCCTATGTGTAAACTCCTGGAAAAAAATCTAAGTTCAACTTTGATGAAGCATGTTTGAAAGCCTTCGAGCATCTTAAGGAATTTTTCATTTCAGATCCTATTATTGTGGCTCCAAATTAGACATCCCCATTTAAGGTAATATGTGATGCAAGTAGTATTTCATTGGGTGAACTGCTAGGGCAATGCAAGGACAAACTTTTTCATCCTATCTACTATGCTAGAAAAACCTTGAAGGATGCCCAACACAACTACACTGTCACCGAGCAAGAATTATTGGCGGTTGTTCATGACTTTGAAAATTTTTGGGCCTATTTATTAGGCATGAAGGTGGTAGTGCATTCTATCCATTCCGCTCTCAAGTGTCCTATAGAAAATAAAGAAGCAAATTTTAGGTTAATTAGGTGGATTTTGTTACTGCAAGAGTTCAACTTCGAGGTAAAAGACTAAAAAGGATGTCAACATCAAGTGGCCGATCGTCTTTCTCAACTAGAAGGCAACAATAAAAAGCATGGGGAAATAGAAATTGATGATTCTTTCCTCGATGAATTGATCGTGGCATTCGAAGGAAATAGTACACCATGGTATGATGATTTCGCTAACTATGTTTCAAGCGGTGTACTCCCCAAGGGACTAAGTTACCATCAAAGGAAATGGTTTTTATTTGATGCAAAGTGTTATTTCTGGGATTATCTGTTCTTATTTGAAGAGTGTGCCGATGGATTTATTAGACGGTGTGTCATGGACTTTGAAATAAATGACATCTTGGAAGGTTGTCACTCGTCATATTATGGCAGTCATCAAGAAGAAGTCTGAACTACTGCTAAGATTATCCAATGAGGATTTCATTAGCCTTTAATGCATAAGGACATCATTCAATGGCCTAATTCTTGTCACAATTGTCAAATGCATTGATGCATTTCAATAAGCCACAAAAGGCCCCTCAAGCCAAACTTGGAGGTAGAACTTTTTGTTGTATAAGGAACCAATTTCATGGGTCCTCTTATTAGTTCCTTTGAGAATAAATACATTTTGGTGGAGGTCGATTACGTTTCAAAATTGGTGGAGGCCATCACACTCCCCACTAACGACTTAAAATATGTCACCTCATTTCTAAAAGAGAATATTTTCACCAGGTTCGGCACCCCTTGGGCAATCATTAGTGATGGGGGTTCACATTTTTGCAATTAGATATTTGGTGATCTTATTGACAATTATGGATTCAAGAATAAAGTTGCCACTCTATACCACCTCAAACAAGCAGTCAAGTGGAGGTGTCAAATCACGAAATCAAAGTATTCCTCGAAAAGATGGTAAATGTAGGTTGCACTAATTGGGAAAATAAACTTGATGAAGCACTTTGGGCCTATATAATGGCCTACAAAACCCAAATTAGTATGTCTCCCTATCAATTGGTGTTTGGTAAGGCATGCCATTTACTTGTTGAGCTTGAGCATAAGGACTTGTGAGCTTTACAGAGGATAAATATGAATTGGAGATAAGCATCTGAGGTGTGGGTGACATAACTCCATGAGATGGAAGAATTCTAGCTTAAGACTTATGATTATGCGGCATTGTACAAGGAGAAAATAAAGAAATTACATAATGCTTAGATATTGAGGCGAGAATTCCATGTAGGAGAAAATATACTCCTCTACAACTCTTGTTTGAAACTCTATGAAGGGAATCTCCGCTTGAAATGGTTGGGACAATTTGTGATTTCTAAAGTCTACCTAAGTGGTGCAGTAAAGTTGGAAGATAAGGAAGGGAGTAAATTCATAGTCAATGGCCAAAGAGTGAAGCATTACAATGAAAACTTCTCTGTGGTAGCCAAGGTCAAGGGTTTGACTTCAAAGATGTGATATTGTAAAGGAAGAGAGTCATGCCGCAACCTTAAATTAGGAGTTTGATGGGAGGCAAGCCATCCTTAACTCATTTTTGTTTGTTTTTATTCTTTGTAGGTCTTTTTTAAAAATAAATAGTGCACTCAGAAAAACAGGGGAAAGCATACCTGGAAAACAGATAGCTGTGCAGGCCACAAAAACAAAGTAAAAATAGAGGATTTTAGCCTTAGTTACCGTGGTCACAGTTAATAGACCGTGATCGCAACAACGCGATTGCGGACCTGTTGCCGCAATAGCGATATCAGACTCCTACAATGCCTATTATCCATAGGGTCCTTTCTCATCTCTGTTACGTTCTAAATTTTAAATTTACTTTAGTAAGGATACTCTGGACCTTTAAGTTTGGGGTGTGTAGTTAGGTTATGTGAGATCTCTTAGCTACAACCAAGATTTGCCTCTTTTCCCTACGATTGATAGATTGATTAATGATTCAAGGATGCAAAGGAATTCTCAGTACCTGGGGCATTTTATTTTGTAAAGTTGGGGTCACATTGTCGACCATAGGAAAAGCCTAAGTAGCCAGATGGTTGTTTTTCCCGTTTTGAGCTAAGATGTGAGACTAAGGTTTTGGTTGTAGCCATAGTTTATCAATTTGTTCTTGGCACTATTGCAAATCAAGAAACCCCTTCTGTCCAAAATTTTTGAAAAATCAAGTCCATGGACATGAACAATGTTGTAACAAATCCTTTTCTCTTTTTGTGGTTTCATAAATTTTTGACATTTGAATAGTGATAAATACTCTGATGGTGTATCTCACGGGAGACATATTTGAGATCCCTTGTCAAAATTTTGCATGTCGTGTGTTCGAGCTATTTGATATTCATCTCTTGTACACTTATGTTATCTAGAATTTGCACCATTAGTCTTTCAAAGAAAATTTTGATTGTATTTGATTGGAGAGATGATCTTTGGAAATCCTTGTGATTGTGAAACCCACTCTAGCCTAAAAATCCTACCCATGCATAATTGTAATCCCTAGTACCCACTTTGAGGCTTTTAACCTTTCTTTAGAAAACATGTCACAAGCCGCCAACCATTCTTTCTATCCATCTTTTGAACCAAACCCTCCTTGAACTTGAAAATCCAACTTGACGATAAAAGCCTAAGTTGGGGGTGGTAGAAATTGATGGTATTAAGTTTAGGATCACAAAGTATTAGTGAAATGCCAAATATGCCTACATATTAAAAATCAATGTTTATAAAGAAGAAAAGACCCCATAAAAGAATGAATTGCACAAAAGTTCAAGGAAATAGAAGTAAAAGATTAGTAGTGAATAGAGAAAACAAAAAAAAGGCATGAGGAAAGAAAGAAAATAAAGAAGAGTGACCCTTAGTCGAAAAAGGAGTCTTGTAATGAGTTATGTAAATGTTCAAGGAAGGGTGCATCCATATTTCTCCTAAAATCCTATTATAACCAAAACCTACGTTACAACCTTAGAAAGTCCTTTGAGATCTCTGACCATTTACTTTCTTTGTCGTGGTGATTGAAAATAGGGGAGTGCCTATGGCATGACACTTATTGCATTGATATTTCTTTTGTAAGGGGAGAGTTCTTTCACTTAAATTTTCTTGTTGCATATTCGTTAGTTTGTTATGTCGAAATTCTCTTTCTTTTGAGGATGAAATGTAAGCAACTTGAGGTCAGTGACTTTTCTTACCTCCCAAACAATAAGGTGAACAAAGTATGGTTTAGTTTAAGTCAAAGGTTAGCAACTTCTAGAGTTTTGGTTTTTCTTGCTTGATTTCTCTTTAAAGTCTTATGGATTTTTTGAGTATTGCATTTTATAATGAGGGGCGTTGTGAAATTAACCTAGCACATGTGCAATGAACTACTTGTGGCTGTAATTCAAATTGAAGTTGTTATGGCCTTTAAAGCATAAAGTTCGACCCTAAATGATTATGTCTCGTGGTAAGAGATAGTGTTGCTTGAGGGCAAGCAAATGCTTTACTTTGGGGGTATTGGTGAGTGGTGATCTTACCACTCATTTGCACTCACTATTAGTGCACATTACCTTTTTTTAAATGAATAAATGAGTCAAAATTGCGATTAAATGCACTAATATCAACTCTTTGCAGGTATAAGAGTTGTAAAGATAGAAGGATGTGGATTAAAGCTTTAAATGATAAAAAGGGAGCAGAAAAAAGTGCAGATGAAGACTTAGAGCGGAAAAGACCTTGGGTACCGCGGTCACGCTTAGCTTACCGCGATTATTGTGAGCTAAGCAAAAAATTTACCTAGCCTCGGGTAACACAATCGCGGTCAGAGGAATGCAATCGTGGTCGGAGGAACGCAATCGCAGTTGTTCAAGGTTATCCAATGTAATACGCTCGCTCTCTCATAAATGCGACCATGGTTGTGCAATCGTAGACAACGCACCGTGACTACGGCCTAACGGGAGGAATAACCAAAAGGGCATTATGGTACATTAGAGAGCTGAAGAAAAGTTTATAGGGAGAAATTCAAAAACACTTGGGACAAGGAGGAAGAACCCTAGATTTTTGAGAAAAAGAGGGGACTATTGAGTTTTTCTTTCTTGGTAATTGTTGTTGCAAGGAAAAATTAGTGAAATTGAAGTGTTGAATTGAAGATTATTTTACCCTCTATTATTATGAATTCCATAGATGCATTAGTTGGTAAAATTCTTTTCTCTTATCTAATGAGTAGCTAATTTCATTAGTCTTGGGATTATGTTTAACTAGATTACAATTGTATGTGGGTATTGTTGTGTTTGCATGAACATTAATTATTGTGTATGGATTCCACCATTACTTGAGCTTATGGGTTGTAATTTGATGGGTGAAAACCTCGAATCCCAAAACGAGTTTGCTGGGTGAAAACCCCAAGCTCTAGAAATCCTTTGTCGTCCTCGAAAGAGGGATTTAGTTGAATGTTAGGTAACCCATAACATTCTTGAAAGAAGGTTATTGAGGGACAAGGAAATGGTGGATAACTAAGCCTATGGTTTACTACCCTTTACAATCTTAGAAATAAGTGTTTAGGGAGTGTAAATCATGTCAAGAGCATCATTCTTGACAAAGGGATGCTTGGTTGAGGTCTTGGATGATTATGAAAATTTCACACTTGTTAGGTGCTCGAAAGAGCCAATGGATGAAATCATTGTGGTTTTTTCAAATGATTGACTACAATGTTCTTCGACCTAGCCTATACAATATTTAACAACTATACTTCTTATTAAACCAACATCACCCACATGCTTTACCTTTTGATAGACATAGTCCCAAGATTCCCTAAATTCTTTAATTCAAATCAAAGATTTCAACTAACAAGTAGTTGTAAAATGTGGAGTGGAAAGATCCAATCAAATCCCCCCTATTTTATTTTATATGTTTCTTTCTTTAGCATTTTGGGTAATCCATAGTAATTTAAGAAACCATAGTGTAATGCCCCGTACTTCTACCTAGCTTAAATTCATCTCGAAGATGTCAAAGACATGCTTTAAAGGTTAACTACACTTTTTATATATGTGGAATTTTCAAGATTTTCACTTCTTGTTGTGTGGGAAATTGAATAAGCTTTCCATTGATACCAAATTCTCCTAAATCTGATAACCGGGTAAGAAGTTGTGGTGATTTAAAGTTTCAGTCATAAAACACCATCATTTCAGCTAGTGGCGCATTGCGCCAAAAGCCAAAATGACGTTTGTCAATTTCCAGTAAGACTCTGCGATTACACAGTATCGCAGAGGGCTCCTAAATCCAAAATGTCCTTTTTCCAGTGAATCTCTGCAATGTCTCCGCGTCGTGCAAAACTTTCAGGTTGCAAATAAAGTGGCAACGCGATAGCTCTGCGTCTCACCATTTCCCAATTTTCCAGTTGTCAAATTTCAGAGACACGGCGCGATAACGCCACATCATGCCATCCTACCAAATCGAGAAATTTTAATGAAAAATAAATATTTCATCCAGGGATAAATAGGTCTTTTCCCAAGGTTTTAACACGTTCAGGTGCGGGATTTAATCCCTAAAAACATTTTAAATCATTATTTACTCACTTTTTCCCCAAATCAAGAACATTCTCTCCCAAGAAACAAAACCCTAGATTTTAAGCAATCAAAGCCAGTTCTGAGAATCTCTCTAAGAATTTGAAGAAACCTACAATCAAGGTATGCATAATGTTCTTTCATGGATTCCTTTTATCCATGAAGCCCATGAATTAAGTTTTAAATAATGTATTATGAATATTATGTTGTGGGTTGATTAAGGTTATGTGATTGCTGTTGTATGGTTCCTAAGTTGGAATCTCAATGTGTTCTTATGAAATTACGTTAGCATATGAGTTTAAATCCATGAATTGAGTGGTTTATGATGTGGAATTAATGATTATACCCATTCCCTTAGTGATGCGTATAAGGTGTTTGATAAAATGCCTAGAAGTCTAGAAATCATGTAATTTAGTTCAATTGTAACTTAAGTGATGGATTCATGTTTTACCCTTATGTTCAACGAACTCCTATTCTATAAATATGCCTTGTAAATGTTTTTTTGGATTGCTCATGAATTAGCCTTATGAAATTATGCCATGTTTCCATGCAATCCTATTCATGTATAAGTCTGTGATAGCCATGTACTTCATGAAATCCCTAACTTATTGTATTATGGATTGTTGATGTTGGTCATGTATTCAAGGATATCACGTTTTGTCAGTTTCATGCTATTGAGTCCAATTTAGCTGTCTACCTAGAGCCAGTGTCATGTTTTCACGATATCCTCAATCAAGGCATATTCAGTAGAATTTAGTCAGTTAGGTGACTCAGGAAAACTCAGTAAACTCAATAATCCCAGTAATCTCAGAAAGCTTAGTACTTCAATAATCTAAGTAGTATTCCGTCAATCAAAAAAACTCAATGAACTCAGTCCAGTTCAGTTCAGTTAATCATGTTCAGTGTCTATTCAGATGAGAGTAGGATTTAGCACTGACTGAACCCAAGGATGAGGACACACACTAACATTTGAGGGTGTGATCCTTAAAAGCAATCCTTGCATTCCAAAGCTATATAGCCAGCATAGGTTGAGACATCAACACTAAAATATGAGGGTTGATGAGGTGGATAAACACCGTCAGATGAGGGTCCCACCATTCTCTTTGGGGACACTTCCAGGTGAGGGTCACCCACAGCTTGTCCTTATTAGTTGCGCGGTATTGACACCCTTCCAATTGGGATTACAGATTGGACCCCAACTCAGCTATATTTTATTATTTGGGGTATGCTAGTTAGATGACTACTTCCACAGTTATAGTTTCAATCTCAGTTTTAGTAATAGAACTCAGATAGTTCTTTAGAATTTCAGAATTGTCAGATAGAGTCAACTCAGAATAGTACAGAACTCAGTTAGTTCCATCAGAACCTATACTGTCAGATATAGTCGCTTAGTATCAGTTATATTAGTTATCAGTGACTCATGTTATCAGTAATCAAACTCAGTAGTCAGTATCATCACAAATTTAGTTACAGTCACTTATTCGTTCATGTATTCTCACGTTCATGTTATACAGTTAGTTAGCATTGTTTATGTATTTGAACTCTTTGCATTCAGCCTACCTCACATGTATACCAGCATATTTAATCTTATTAACGTATTTGAGCTATGGTGTTTGATTTTACACCATAGGTTCAGAAGCACAAGCTCCAGAGCATCAGTAGTATTCCAGTACTCAGCAGTTAGAGTCAGCAGTGAGTCCTCATCCTTCAAGGACATGATCATTATTTTATCATATCAGTACTTAGTTTATTCCAGTAGTTGGAGTTAGTTGGGGACATGTCCCATCAACTCCTTATTCAGACAGTTAGAGGCTTTCTAGACTATCATTTTCAGACAATTTATTTTAGTTGTTTTGGGTATTTCATACCCCATCCAGATGTTATATTTTATCAATTATGTTATAGTTTTGAACCTTATGGCCTTTCAGCCTTTATTTCCACATTTATATAGTATATTATGCAGTGTTCAGGTATAGATATCAGTCATGGTTTAGCTTATGATCCTTTGGGGCCATGAGCACCGTGTAGCATTCTGGGTACCAGATTTGGGGAGTTACACATAGGGTTCGAAGTCTATAGCATTCACTCCTAGAGATTTGATCCCTATTCAAATTGGGTTTCTTGAAAATGGCCGCTCACCCCTCAATTATGGGAGTAAGTTGGGCGTTATCAGACATTTTATAAAATGTTTCATTTATTTAAAAAACCAACTTTCTCAGTTGTGCCAATTCTATGAATATGGATGAGTGAAATAAGGATGCATGATCATAAGAAAATCATTATCAAGTAATAAATAACCTCAAAATATGGTATAAATTAGCTCAAATCTCCTGAAATCTCAATATATTATGATATAAGCCATCACATGGCACCATCATAATAATGAGAAAAAGTAATGTAAGACAACTAATTTCAATCCAAGCCCCTTACTCGGGCATCACGATAATGGTAAAGGAAAATAATGCTAAAACAAGACCAGTAAGTTCAATCTGATCCCCCACTCCGACATCATAATAGTAATAATGGTAGATAATGCTTAAACAAGACTAATACTAGCTCCTACACAGATAACACAATAATAATAATCTAAACCCTCACATAGGAAACGTGAAAAAAATCTAAAAATATGAATCTCATAATAAAATCCCCAATTCATATCATACTTTTCATGAATAGTAAACTACCAAGTTTAATCTAAAGAAAGTTAAGCCATAACCTACCTCAATAGTATAAATACGAGGCTGGATTGTTCAACGAAGAGATTTTTCATTTTGAGTGTTCTCGGAATGAAACCAATCTATCAAAATGTAATCTACACATCAAAATGAGTCTAATGATACCCATATTAGATACTTTCATTTTGGGTTCAAAAGTACTTTGAAAATCCGCCCTAAAGTAAAAAGGGATAAAACAAACATTTTATTTAAGAATAAAGCATCCAATACTTTACGGATTTTTTAAATATGAAAATTCATTGAATAATAAGTTAAAATTTAGCTTGAAATCAATGAAAAACTATTTTCTCACTTCACCTAGTAAAATCCTAAAAACCACAACTTTAAACTCCAAGTTTTGAAGTTATTTTCAAGATGAATTCAATTAATAATGATGAAAACTATTTTAGAAACTTACCCAAACCTTTTTGAATAAAACCCCTTTTAAAAATCTTAAATTGTAATTTCCAAGCTCCAAAAATAGTGAAAATAGATTAAAATCACGCAAAGGGATTTAAATACTATTTAAGGATTTAATGGACTTCGTGAATGTGATCCTCTTGTTCTAAATATGTGGCTCACCTGACCTAGACCCTTGTAAATATAGTTAAAATATTGAAAATATAATGGGTGACAAAACCAGATCCAAACAATTAACCCTTTGCAAATACAACCACCATCTTGCGTTTGTGAATATTGAATCTTCAGACCCTTTACAAATGTGACCCCACCCCCATGATCGTGACGACTAGTAAAATCCTTCTTTGTGAATGCTAAGAGTCACTTGAAAATGCAAAGAAGGAATAATTATTGCATTTGAAATATTTTATTAGCTTTAGGGAATGATAAAAATTTCTTCAAACAGACCTTTAGGATTTTATGGGAGCCCACAAAGGTAAAATAATATTGCTACTAGATTAATTAGAATTTTTCCAGCTTAATAGAACCATTAAATTTACAAAAGAGGTTATTATCAACTAGTTAACCCTCGAGTCCCCTTTTAATAAAATTTAACTTGTTCCTATCTAAGTGCTCAATACAAAAAATAAAGACTTAGAACACAAACTAACCATGCTACTAATTGATATTTTGGGACTAATAAAACAAACCGAATTATCATCCGATTCTCGGACTATGAAATGTTATCACAAGTTAAAAAATCTCTTTCAAGGCTACTCTCATTCAAATCACTTCTGAACGCTTCATGTATTGTGTCAACTATCCCTAAAAATCATAAATGATATATAACAACTATGGAGTAAGAAAAAATGGATAAAACATAGAAAAAACTAAAAATCCAAGAAATAATCTTACACAAACAAGCCAAGAGTTCAACTAGTCAATCAACTACGATACTAATATTTTACATATCTAACATAAGTATTATGACACGTAAATATATCAACCAATTTTAGTTATTCAATCTTCATGTTTTTGCTTCATATCTCCAAATTCAACAACTTCAGGAAAAAATGGCATGATTTTGTAAAGATTAACTGCAACAAGTTTAGGAAAAACTAGCTTAACTTTTTACAAATTAACATAAGATACTATATATCTAAAGTTAATTGTGTATGGGTATTGTTGTGTTTGTATGGATTTTAGTTATTGAGTATGGATTCACCATTGCTTGAGCTTATGCGTTGGGATTTGATGGGTGAAAACTTAAAATTTCTAAATGGGTTTGATGGGTGAAAGATCCAAGCTCTAGAAACCCTTTGTCATCCTCGAAAAAGAGACTTAGGTGAATATTAGGTAACCCCTAATATCCTCGAAAGAGGGTTACGGTGGATAAGGCCATGGTGAAGAACCTAGTCTCTGGTTTACCATCCTTTGTAATTTTAGAAATAAGTATTTAGAAAGTGTAAACCATATCAAGAGCATCATCCAAGAAATGGGGATTCTTAGTTGAGGTTTTGGGTAGTTACATAAACTCCATACTTATTAGGTGCTTGAAAGAGCCAATAGGTGAAATAGTTGTGGTGTTATCAAAACATTAACCTCAATGACATTTGACCTAGCCTATCCATTACTTAATAACTAAATCCCTTGATAAACCCACATTATCCCGCATGAGTTACCTCTAAGGTGACATAATGCTAAGATTCCTCCAGATTTTGAATTTGGACCAAAGATAGAATTCACTTCGTACTAGTTAAACTTTGTGTGAAGAATTTTTGACAGATTCCCCCATTTACTTATACACTTTGTTTCCATCAGTATTCTGGGTAACCTTATAGTAACTTGAGCACCCATAGGTTAGAATTCTATAGCATTCACTCCTTGAGATTTGACCCCAATTTACGTTGGGTTACTTGACAACGACCTCCTCATCCATCAAATATGGGAGTGAGTTGAACGTTATTAAAATTGCATCATTGTCGGGGCGTGAATTATACAGTTTACTTGTGTGGTGCTATTCTTACTTGGGAATACCCAGAGTACGCTAATTTACATTTTTTATTGTTTTTGACTATTTTGTAGGTGATCAATGTGTGAACAGAGCGATGACCGATAATGAAAGTAATTTTGGCCCCTTTGATGCTCCACTAGATGATGAGGGCTAATTGAATAAAACGGGCCAAACAAGTACTATTTGCATCCCACAAACCAATGGAAATGGTGTGTTTTATGTGACTAGCATTATGCTTCACATGTTGCAAATGAAAGGATTATATGGGGGTCAATCATATAAGAACTCAAATGTTTATTTGAAAATTTTTGTGGAAGTTTGTGCGCCATTTAACATAGTATATATTATACAAGAATCCATCTGGCTTCGACTCTTCCCGCTTTCACTAATAGGCGAAGCAATCTTATGGATCCTCTAACTTCCACCGGCTCAATCACCTTTTGGGAAGAGCTCACCATGGTGTTCCTTGATAGGTACTTCCCACAATAAAAAATGCTTCAAAAGTGGGATAAGATTGTAAACTTCCAGCAATTGAATGGAGAACCATTGTTTGAATCATGGGAGAGGTTTAATGGAAAGCTAGAGCAATGCCAAATCATGAGGTCCCGGATAAGATGTTCCTTGAGATTTTCCATAATGCTGTTGAGCCATTGAACAAAATGGTTATGGATAATGCAGCGGGTGGCTCTATTATCAAATTGCATCATCTTATGACTTTCCAGTTGATAGGTGAAGTATATAACTAAAATTAAGGGTGTCACAACCATGATGCCGATGTTCCAAAAACTCCTTCTACTACCTCCGTGGTGACTAATGAGCAAAGAAAATAAGAGGAGGTGAAGGAGGAGAACATAGCCTTGATGATGACCCATCTTGAGAGTCTAACAAAACATGTTATGGGAATACCTGCAAAAGCGGTAAATATCATAACATCAAAGATTTATGTAAATGATGATGAGGCAAAGAAGTTGGATTAAGAAATTCAGTACTTGGAAAACTACTCGAGGGTTCCTTCCTCGCCTATCAAAGGCAAGGTGGAAATCAAGATTAGATAGATCAAGATCTAGATAGACATTGGATAGATAGAGAACGTGACTATGATGCTACATTCATCCTAATGATAGGGAAAAGGCCAAGGAGTTAAATGTCATTAACCCCGAAAAATTCAAGACCAAAGATGTTTTGGCATGAATCTTGAGTAAAGTTCAAGGTACGAACAAAATAGTTCGTGAGTTGAAGGGTTATTTCTCCTTAATCTCCCCAAAAGTGGTGTTTTACTCCTCCACCACAAACAATTGGAGAGCCAAGTCGGGAAAATCTCCACATAACTAAATGCAAGGGCTAGAGATGGACTTCTGAGTGACATAATTATTAACCCAAAGAATGAAGCACAAGTCCCAAAAATTGTCACTAAAAGTGGGAAAGAACTTGAAGAGCCCTTTGGAGGATAGGTAAGTGAAAATATGCCCAAGGCCAAGGTGAAGGAGGTGACACCTCACAGAAGAAAAGCAATTAATTAAAAAGAGCTATATAAAAAAGATAAGGAAGTAGTCGAAGTTGAAACGCCTCAAGAAGAAGCAAAGCCAACCATCCATGTTCCTCCTCCATTCCCTCAATGGTTGAATAAAAAGGAAGAGAATGACAAATTGAGAAAATTTATGTCAAACCTTAGCAATCTTTCCATAAATATCCCACTACTTGAGGAAATTCAAAAGATTTTGGGATACACTAAGTTAATGAAGAATTTAATATCCAAGAAGCATCTCGTTGAGGGTGATACCATCAAAATTACTCATGGGTGTAATGCTATCATGGATTGAAAAGTTGAAAAAAAAAAAAAACCTCGGAGCCTTCACTATCCCTTGCACCATTAGTACTCATGAGTTTGCAAAAGCTCTTTATGACCTTGATGCAAGAATCCACCTAATGTCGTATTTAATCTATAATAAACATGCTTTGCACACTCCTAGAACAACCTCAGTGAAACTTTTAATGGCATACCGGTCCATAAAAAGGTCGGTAGGTATATTGTTTAATGTCCTCGTGAAGGTGGACAAATTCCTTCTCCCGACAGATTTCATTGTATTTGATTGTGAGATGGACCAAGAGGTGCCTATCATTCTTGATTGTTCTTTCTTGGCCACTGGGAGGACCATTGTATATCTAGAGTTGGGGCAAATAAAATTTCGGGTGAAAAAATATAAGGTATCATTCAAATTTAAACGTCAAAGAAGCAAATTGTGGAGCTCCAAGTAGTATCTGTAGAGGATGTTTTATATGAGATAGTGAAAAATGAAGGGTTTGAGGACCCACCGTGAGATTGAAATAAGAAAGAAGTTGTACCATTATGATAACTAAGGCTCTAGGTTGGAGGCAACCCACAAATGCAATGAGAGTAGCTCGTATCTTTTTTTGTTATGTTCTCATAGTGTAGATGTTGTCTTTTACATTTGAATAACCCATGGATTCGTTGCATATTGGATTGCAATAAGTGACCTTTTAAAAGGGTAAAGAGTGAAAGTTTACTTTGAAAATACGATCAGGAAAAAAATTCTATGAAAATTGAGTAAAATACTGAATAGGGGAAAATAGGGGAGCAAAAAATGCTCTCAGTTACCACGATCGCAGCCACCGTGCACGATCATAGCTACACGGGTGCCTGTGATAGCTTCCCTTGACCACGATCACGGTCATTTCAAGCATGTAACCCCTAGTCTCGTTCATTTCCCTCACACTCCCTTTTTAAGATTTTACTCTCAAATATAAGCTACATTGTTGGCCAAGTTGTAAGCTCTCAATTAGCCTCCAAGCACATCCTTCTTGCATCCCAACTCGGGTAGGTGACATGAACCCTTGCTTTTATTTTTGAAAATAGTCAATTGAGTGCATGGGTTTTAAAGAGGATAGAGTTTTAATTGTTATGCTTTACATGTGGTCATACTTTTTATTATTGTGGTGTTAGTTTCTTGATTGAGGTGTGCACACAAGTGGGGGAAACCATGAGTACCCAATAGTGTGCATGGTATACAAATGTAATATACACACCTTGGGTTTAATAAATTGTTCAAATAAACTTTTGATAGTAGCATTTACTTTTGAAGGGCACATTCTATCACGCCATTCACATTATTCACATAACATTCACTTGCACCCATATTGTAGAATGTGCTGGTGGTTTAGAATTAGGAGGAAGTTGCATATAAAGAACTGACATGGAAAAATCCTCAGCTGTCATGATCACGGTCATAGACTGCGACCGCATAAACACGAACGCTGCTCTTTTTTAGCTATCGAGGTAACTGAGGGTAGGTTACTATCATTTTAAAAACCTGCACTCTTAATTTTTAGCCAGGCGACCCCAAGAACTTAGTCTAATGAACTTTAATGTTTAATCTAGCATAGCTTGCATGATTCAATAGATATTGAAAAAAATAATTTGTGTTTAGTGCTTTTAAGACAATCTCATGGATAAGATTGATCACATAAGATTCATGGCAACCAAATGCCACACTCACTACTATAGTTATTTTTTAGAGAAAAAGTTATTATTGGTAAGAGGAATTTGTATGGAGAATGTACCGGATAATCTATTGACTTTTTACGACAAACTTGAAGCTACATGGTGGAGGTGATTTACCTTAGATCCATGCCTTGAAAATGAGCAATGGTTTCATGAAGTTTTATCTAATATCAGTGAAGTATCTTTCTCTGGCCCACTCAATGTGATTGTAAAGATATGGGGGAAGCCGGTGAAATTAAGGGTTAAGTAAATCAATGAGGTTTATGTGTTCAAGTAGGCAGATTTAGCTATTTCCCAAAAAGGAAGTCTCGTGGACTAAGATTAAAAGCAACATATCCATGAATGAATTCACTTCTAAGTCATAGATATAGTTGCACATCATTTATAGCCGAGTGTCTCCTTGCACCCAAATGACATCAGTCCCTAAATTGAGTGCTTAGATGGTTGCTTATATTCTTGATGGTATCTCTTTAGATGTTGGTTAACTTGTGGTTAATTAAATAGATTATTTCAAAAACCATGGTGGTACAAATTTGTTTTACCTTTCTCTAATTACTGAGCCTTGCAAGAGAGCAGGGTTGGAAGAATATGCTAGTGATACATGGGTGCGTCCTAGCACCCCATCAACCCATTGAGGATTCAAAGAGGGGGCACACTGGGAAAATTAAGAAAAAAAAGATCAACTGTGAAGAACCAAAATATAGTAGACCTAAGCTTCATAGGACAACCACCATGGGACCTCTTAAAGATATTGGAGTTAATATTGCAACTATGAAAGAGCTTGTGGTGAGCTAGTCTCAAGGATCGAAAGAGCCTTTCACCACCCATCACTTATATTTGTCACGTGCCGATTATGATGAGAACAAGGAGGACAAAAAAAAGCAAAAAGATACTATCGATCGACTTGGGAAAGCCTAGTCATCTTTGGTGGAATGACATCGGGATCTTGAGAGCGCACATGTAAAGATAATCACTAGGGAAAAAATAGGGACGAGTTCTTCACCAAGATATGGAAAGGGGTTAAGCATCTATGAAAGGTTCTAAAGTCTTGAAGCAGTCTTCCTACTTCTTGGGTTGACAGTGATAATGAGGCCCCAGCTGAGTGCAGATCTTGAGGAGGATGGTGATGATGCAGGGTCTGCGAGTGATTGCAGCCCTTGATGCAGGTTTAGGAAGCACCCTTATCTTTTTGACCCTTAATTATTTATGCAGTGGGGACACTGCTACCTCGTTAGTTGGGAGTGTTTCCTTATTCATGAAATTTGGGCCTATATTATTTATATTTCTGCATATTTCTTACTCTTTTGGATATTCATTACCTCTATTCTTATTTGAGTTGTAATATTCAGGTACTCTGATAGTGACCACATTTGCATGAACTAGTTATTTGTTTTGTTAGTGGGACATTTAAATTTAAATTACACTAGATAATTCTTGCCATTGTGATTAGGTTTCCACCAGTAGGTGTAGGGGAAGTCAGAGTACCTGTGGCATTGAAGATATAAAATACAAGGAAAGTCTGAGTACCTGTAGCATTGATAATTTAGGATCGCATCCATATCCATTGGTGATGTCTGAGTAACCATATGGGTAGGTAGATCACCCTATCATTCACAATGTGAGACTATGGTTTGAGTTGTTGGCATAATTAGCAAATTATGTATGGTGCAAATACAAACAACCTCCTCCATCCGAAAATTTTTATGAAATTTGAAGGCATGGATGTGAGCAACTTTGTAATCATATTTTCCTTCTTTTTATAACTCTGAGAGTTAACGTTGAAAATTTAATGAATACCTCATCTTTATCTTGAGCGGGTAGAATGATTAAGCCTTCTTGATGATACTCGCATGTCATGTGTGTGAGGTTGATTATGTTCATATCTTGTGTACTTGTACTATCTAAAACTTTTCTCACTAGTCTTTCATAGAAAATTTAGATTGTATTTGGTTTGAGAAATGATCTTAGGCCATCTTTATGATTTTGGTACCCACTTTAAGCCTAAAAAAGCCTACCCTTGCATAAGTGTAATCCTTCATACCTAATTTGGGCCTATGGACCTTTCTTTGGCAAACACTTTTCAAGCCATGAACCATTCTTTTTATCCCTCTTTTGAACCATACCTTTCTTTATCTTTAGAATGTAATTTGAGACAAAAAGCCTAAGTTAGGTGTGGAAAAGATTGAAGGAAGAAAGTTTGGTGCCACAAAGAGTTAGTGTATGCCTAATGTACCTAAGTTTTTAAAAGAAGTGAATAAAAGAGGAAAGGACACAACAAAGAAATGATAGCCATAAAATTGTAAGAAAACAAGATAAAAGAAGTTGGGTGAGTAAAAAAAAGAAAAAAAAGAGGGGTAGGCATGGTAAAAGCAAGAAAGAAAGGAGAATGGCCTAGAGTTATAGACAAAAAGAAAGATCCTTGAAAAATATGATGTAGAAGTTCAAGGAAGGGTGTAGCCATATTTTTCAAAAATGATATCCTACCCTACCCCAACCCTATGTTACAAGCTTAGAAAGTCCTTCGAGATCTACAACCGCTTACCTTTTTTCTAGTGGAGATTGAAAATTGGAGCAAACTTATGGTATGGTGCTTGTTAACATAGAGAAATTCATGAGAGAGTGATGACTTGTACTTAAATTTCCATGTTGAATGATTAGTAACTAGTTGTGTGAAATTTTTCTTTCTCATGATAAGGCATGCGAGCTAGTTGAGGTTTGTGATTTTGTCATCTCCCGCATAATAAGGTAAATGAGTGTATAGCATGCAAGTCATTTTTAGTGTGTTATTAGTTATTACATGGTTTCTCACCAAAGTCTATTGCATCCTTTGCTAGTCTATTTTATAATGAGGGGAGGGGTCAGAAAATTATTTGTCCATGTGTGATATGCTTTTAGTGGTGGCACTCAAGTTATGTCATGATGATCATTGATTGATAGAAGAAGCACACATTGTCTCATAATATAGTGGTAGTATTGCTCGAGGACAAGCAAAGTCTCAAGTTAGGGGTGTGGATGAGTAGTGTTTTTACCACTCATTCACACTCATTATTCATGCACATTACTTTGGTTTGATTTCATAGATATGACAAACATATGGTTAGATGAACTAATGTCCACTCGATGTAGGTAAACAAACTAAGGAGGTAAAAAGATGTGGATTGGAGCTTAAAATAATAAAGGGAAAGCAGAGAAGAGTGAAGCTGAAGATCTGGATTGCATAAGCCTCAGTTACCACAACCGTGGTCCTCTAGCACAGTCGCGGTCAGTCAAGATGGTCAGAGTAATGCTGTCATAGAATCTAACCATGGCCGCATAGGCACAGTCACAGTCCAATACACATGATCATAGATTAGCAAGAACTAGACCAAGGGAAGAATTGTAAAATGTCATGGAGGAATCCCAAATCATGTAAAAACCCTTTCTTCTTTGGGTATTTCTTATCTCATAATATAGTTTTGAACTCCAAGCTTGAAACCCTAATTGGACTAGTTTTTAAGCAACGTTGGAAACTTAAATTTCTTAGTTTCTTATTGGAAAATGAATGTTTTGGTTGAACCACATGCTATATCTCTCTTTACTTTCTCCTTGAGTAGCTAAGTAATTTAGTCTTTGGATTATGTGGAATTAGTGTGTAATTGTGTGTGGGTATTGTTGAGTTTGCATGGATTTTAGTTGTTAAGTTCGGATTTCACCATTTCTTAAGCTTATGAGTTAAGATTTGATGGGTGGAAACTCCAAATTTCAAAATGGGTTTGATGGGTGAAAGCTCTAAGCTCTAGAAACCCTTTGTCATCCTCGAAAGAGGGACTTTGATGAATATTAAGCAACCCATAACATCCTCAAAAGAGGGTTATTGGGGGACAAGGCAATGGTGAACCACCTAGTCTATAGTTCACCATCCTTTGTGATATTAAAAATAAGTGTTTAGGAATTATAAATCATGTCAAGAACATCATCCTGGAAATAGGGATACTTGGTTGAGGTTTTTGGCAGTTACATAAATTCCACAGTTATTAGGGGCTCGAAAGAGCCAATAGGTGAAATCATTATGGTTTTATCGAAAAATTAACCTCAATGACATTCGACATACCCTATCCATTACTTAATAACTAAATTCCTTGATAAACAAACATTATCTGACTTGCATTACCTCTAAGGTGACATAATCCCAAGATTTCTCTAGATTGTTAATTTGGACCAAAGAGAGAATTCACTTCATATAGTTAAACTTTGTGTGAAGAATTTTCAATAAATTCCCCCTTTTTACTTATACACATTGTTTCCATTAGCATTCTGGGTAATCTTATAGTAACTTGAGCACCTATAGGTTAGAATTCTCTAACATTCACTCCTTGAGATTCATCCCTAATTTACATTAGGTTTTGACAATGATCTCCTCATCCCTCAAATATAGGAGTGAGTTTAGCGTTCCCGATCTCAGGTGAGCGGTGTCCAGTCAATTTCTTCCTGTCTTCCTTGTTGGTTTGGTAGACATTATCACTAAGGTTATTGTGATGAGGAAAGAGACATGTCCTTTAAATTAAGCCGTCCAAGCTATCTTCTTAGGAATTATCTTGCTAATAAGGTTGCTACAGGCGAAAATAAGGTTCTGTAGGCTTTATCTTCTACTCCTGCACCTGGTGGTATTGTACCTGCATCTATTAATCTTCTTTGTTTTAGTGCTGGCTAGAATAGGTTGTATACTCTTACCTCTTGATAGGAATCTAAGACATCACCTGATGTCTTTATTAGTATATTACAACTCTTTTCTTATGATGTGTATTATTTTCTTGATCAAGGGTCTACTCTCTCTTATATGACCCCATATGTGGCTATATGTATTGACTTTGATCTTGAGGTTTTTTGGATCCTTTTTCTATTTATACCTTGGTAGGTGACTTAGTTATTGCTAAAAGAGTCTATAGGAGGGGTGTGGTAGTTGTTGGTAGAGTGTAGACCATGATGGATCTTTTTGAGTTAGATATGCTAGATTTTGATGTTATTCTGGGGATGGATTGGTTACCCTCTTGTTACACATCCTTATATTATTGGACCCATAAGGTTATCTTTAGGTATCCTAGTGAACCGATTCTAGAATAGGAGGGTGTTTCCATAGCTCCTAGGAGGAGGTTTATTTCTTATCTTAGAGCTCAAAAATTAATCTCTAAAGGATGTCTCTATTATTTGGTCTGGGTTGAAGATTTTAACTCTAAAGGTTATTCTTTATAGTCAGTTTTGGTGGTTAATGATTTTCTCAAGGTCTTTTCGGACAATCTTAGTGATGTTTCTCTAGATATGGAAATAGCTTTTGGTATTGATTTGTTTCTGGACACTCGTCCAATATCTATTCCTTCGCATAGAATGGTTGAGGCTAAGTTGAAAAAAATCAAGGAACAACTTAAGGATCTTCTAGATAAAGGGTTTGTTCATACTAATGTGTCCTTGTGGAGTGCACCATAGTTGTTCGTGCGCGAGAAGGATGGTTCCCTAAGGATGTGCATCAACTATAGGTAGTTAAATAAAGTAACAATCAAGAACAAGTACCATCTTCCATAGATTGATATTTGTTTGATCAGTTGCAAGGTGCCAAGTTCTTTTCTAAGATAGATCCTTGTTTTGGGTATCATCAGCTTAAGATTAGGGAGGTTTATATCCCTAAGATGGCTTTTCATACTCAGTATAGGCATTTAGAATTCTTGGTGATGTTATTTGGATTGACTTACGCCCCGATGACATTTATGGATCTGATGAATAGGGTTTTCAAGTAGTTCCTAGATTTTTTATTCATTATGTTTATTTATGACATTCTAGTTTATTCTAAGAGAGGTGGATCATGATAATTACCTCCATATGGTGATGCAAACCTTGAAGGAACAACAGTTATATGCTAAGTTCTCTAAGTGTGTGTTTTGGTTTAATGATGTAACTTTCTTGGGTCATAATATTTCTAGTGAGGGGATGATGGTGGATTCTCAAAAGGTGGTGGTGGTTAAAGGTGGCCTAGACCCACGACTCCAACAAATATTCACTGCTTGTTGGGATTTTCTGGGTATTATAGATGATTTATGGAAGGATTTTCATCGATAGCTGCTCTTTTGATTAAGTTAACTTAGAAGAAGGTCAAGTTTTCTTGGTCGGATGCTTGTGAAGAGAGTTTTGAGAAGTTAAAAGACAAGATAACTTTGGCTCCAATTTTGACTTTGCCAAAAGGTAATGATGAGATTATAACTAATTATGATATGTCTTGGGTAGGAATTGGTTGTGTTTTAATGCAACATGGAAAGGTAATTACCTATGCTTCTAGGTGATTGAAGGTGTATGATATGAATTATCCTACTCATGACTTGGAGTTGTTGGCAGTTGTGTTTGCTTTAAAAATATGGAGGTATTATCTATATGGTGTAAACGTGGACATTTTTTTTATCATAAGAGTCTATAGTATGTGTTCACTCAAAAGGAGCTTAATCTCTGATAAAGGAGATGGCTTGAGCTTCTCAAGGACTATGATATGAGTTTTTACTACCACCTAGGTAAAGCTAATGTAGTTGTTGTTTCTCTTAGAAAGTTATCCATGGGGAGTGTAGCTCATGTGGAGAAAGGAAAGTAGGAATTGGGGAAGGATATCCATCACTTGAATAATCCTAGAGTTCCCCTCTTGGTCTCTGCGAGCGGGTGTGTAATGGTGCAAGAAGTGCAATCATCTCTTGGTGCAGATATCAAGGAGAAGCAAGTGTTACACCATATCTTTGTAAAAATTAAGAGTGTTGTGGGTGGGCAAAAGATGATGGTGTTTGAGATTAGTGATGATGGTACTTTGCGGTACCAAAAGAGGTTGTGTGTCCCAGATGTTAATAGGCTTCAACAAAGAGCTTTGGCTAAGGTGCACGATTCACATTATGTTGCCCATCCTAGATGGACAAAGATGTATCATGATCATAAGTAGATCTATTAGTGGACCGACATGATAATGGAAGTGGCTAATTTTGTAGCCAAATGCATGGTGTGTTAACAAGTTAAGGTTGAGCACAAGATAACTTGTGGGTTTTATCAGGAAATTAATTTTCCCAAATTTAAATATGAGGTAATCAATATGGATTTCGTTACTAGTCTTTCTCGATCTTGAAACTAATTTGATTAAATTTAGGTCATCGTGGATAGGATGATGAAGTCTTCTCACTTTTTGCCCGTGAGGACTGCCTTTTCAAGGGAGAATTATGCAAAGTTGTATCTTTAAGTTATTGTGAAGTTGCATGGGTACCTGTTTTGATTATTTTTATTGTGGTATGTGGTTTATATCTCACTGTTGGAGGTTTTTCAAAAAAGGTTTGGGGACTAAGGTTTGTTTGAGTACTACTTTTCATCCACAGACGGATGGGCAAGCAGAAAGGACCATCAGACTTAGAAAGCTATGCTTTGGGCGTACGTGATTAACTATGGTGGCAATTGGGTTGAGTATCTACCTCTGGTAGAGTTTGCTTACAATAATATCTATCCTTCTTGTATTGGTATAGCCTCTTTTAAGTTGTTGTATGGTAGGAGGTGTAAATCTTATATTGGGTGGTTTAAGTTTGGTGAGGTGGATATGTTTGGTCCAGATTTGGTTTATCAGGCTATGGAGAAGGCAAAGGTAATTCAGGATAGGGTTAAGGCTACCTAAAGTTCTTAAATTCCTATGTAGATATGAGGCTTCGGGACTTGGAGTTTGAGGTTGGAGATAAGGTCTTTCAAAAGGTATCTCCTATAAAGGGATTGATGTCATTTGAAAAAAAAAAAAAGCTAAGTCCTCAGTTCATTATTCCTTATGAGGTTTTGCACAGGGTTGGTAGTGTTGCTTATGAATTGGAGTTTCTACATAGTTTGGGCTTGGTTCATCCAGTCTTTTATGTTTCTATGTTAAGGAAGTACATTGGAGATCATTCTTCAATTTTTCCTTCAGGTGGATTGGGTAACTTTAATTCTCTGTCTTATAGAGAGGTCCCGGTAGAGATATTGGATAGGCAGGTTCGTTGGTTGTAGACCAAGGATGTGGCTTCATTTAAAATTCTATGGTAGAGCCACATGGCGGAAGAGGCTATATGTGAAGTGGAGGAGGACATGAAGTCCAAGTATCCTCTCTTGTTTTCTTCTCCTGTGATTCGTGCGGAAGGTACGCATTCTTGAACACATATTTATTTTTTTAGTTTGTTAAAGGAAATGTGGAAACTCTTGCATCATTATTTTCTGTCTTAAAGGTAAGAGTAGGGACATCAAAAGGGTGGATTAGTGTTTGATAATGCAAATGACTCGTGTTTGTGTCTAACCTACCTTGTCTATTATTCAGGGACAAATGTTCCTAGTGGGGGAGACTATAACACCCTGGGTGTCTGGAATTTAGAAATTTTCTTGGAATTCTGTTTTTTGACCCAATAGGACTCATAGGTACGAGTCCTATGTTAGGGTATGGATGGTATGGTGCTTTCATACACTGACCAGTGTTGGTTGGTGGGATTGGATGTGTTACTAGAATTTATGCGTCTTGGGATAGTATGAGTCATATGGTTTGATATTGATCATTTGGGTTGGGTTTTCCCTCTCTTAACCTTATACTTTGTAACCTAACTTGGGTCTGATTAATAGTTACTCACCATGAGCCATAAGTCAGGGTATAAATCATACTAGGGATTCATATAGTGGACAATGTTTAAGTCTCTTGGTATTCTATTGTGCTAGGGGTACGGGTTGAGTGTATGGATCATATACTGTGATATGGCTTGTTTTTGGCTGTGTCATACTTTGGACAATTATAGGTCCAAGGGGGAGGCAGAGGGTACGAGAGGCAGGTATCACTCGGATCGGTTGGGTATGAATCGTAAGGGCTAGTCATACACTATGACGGGATTTTGGTATAGTTAATAAGGGTAATTTGTACATTTCATACTTCATCTAATAAGGCTCCATGATCTATTATTCTATTCATTACCACTTAGAAACTCTTTCAGTACACTCCATCATTCTCTCAAGAGCTTTTGGGGCAAGGAAGCTAGGATTTCAACTAGAGGAATAATTTGGGGATCTTTTTGGTGATTTCTCTCCATCTACTTTGTCAATTAAGGCATGTTCTATTCCCTTATTGTAAGTTCTAACTAAAGGTATGGTTTTATGTAATGTTTTCAAGGTTTCGTCATTGCATGATTTTAGTTTACAATCGTCATTTGGGGTTTTTTGTCATAAATGATTAGTTATGGTTTTCTCATTCTTTAGTTATGCTTTTATATACAATAATGGTGGTTTTGGATACTTGGTTTCATGGGAAAGGTTTAATGGTAATTGGAATAGGTTTTGGTTATATTATGCCCCCAAGGTGTTTGACAAAATACTTATGAGAATGTTTTCATTGCATTAATGTATTTTTAATGGAACTCTTGCTTGTTTTAACTTGGTAAAGGAACTTAAATGGTTTAATGGTATTTGAAAGGTTAAAGGCTAAATTTTAATGCTTTTAGGGTACATGAGAATCCTACAAGTGGTTTAATAAGGTAAATGAAAGGGTACATAGAAATCCCTTAATCTATACACGGTTGGCAGTGGACAATACTTGAAAGTTATAGTTGGTATGACAAGTCCACTATTAATGTCCTTGGTTAATAAATGGATAATGGTTTGGTTGGTTGGAAATGGTTTTAATTGGGATTAAATGGGGAGGTATAGCAAAGCTATGGAAGGTGGAGGTCCCTGGGGGGACCAAAACTGGAAACTCATATTTGCCTATGTGAGGTTTGGTCTTAATGACCGTGTGCACGATGTCACACTCTATATTGGGGGATGTACTAGTCATCCTTGTTTATTTTCTCCGGTCGTGCATCTTTATACACTGTGTCCCTTTCAGTAGGGGGAGCTGAACCCATATATAGCCCATGGGTGGTTTAGGATGGCAAAGCTACACAACCCACGTAAAGGTTTTTCATGCTAAACTCAGTTCCCTTTCCTGGCACGGTTATAGATATATGTGTGTATGGGTGGATGCATTATTGATGGTTTTACTTTTATTTTATAAGTGGCATTATTTTATCCTTATCCTTAGTTCATGCAACTGATCACTCGCTAACCTGTGTTCGGGCAGCTATATACCAACGCTATGCAGGAATCATCCACTATTGTTCTCATATTGATCAATAGGACTTTGGTAATATAATTTGGATTAAAGTGGTGAGCTTCTATCTTTCCGAAAGGTTCCATTTGATGTTATGGATATTCCTACACACTTTAACTATATTTTAGATTTTAGTTTTTGCTATGGTTGGGGGCATGTCCTAGTCGGATATTCTTACTCTATTGATTAGAGGCTTTGTGGTACTGCTATGGATTGGTGTGGGTGGAATCGGTATTGATACCTACCTTATTATTGGCATTGGTATTGGGGATGACATTATTGGTCATAATTTCTCTCTATTCCAGCATATTTTATTTTGGTATTAATTATATTACATCTTGGTAGTCATTTGGTTATGGTTTGGTTTAAGGACGTTAGATTTACTTTGGTATGGTTGGATGTTTGTTATGGGATGGTTGGACTCGATCGGGTTGGTCACAGTCGTGATCCTACCCCGGAGTCATCATATGATCTATTACTCTATCTTGTTAAATGTTTGGAATTTTTTTAACTCAAGGTTTGCATAGGTTGGCTATGTAGGTTAACAGGGGGCGGTCTCCGGTCCTAGTTGGACTTCAGATGTCCATTACGAAGGGGCCCTAGTTCAGGTATTGTTAGACCATCCAAATTAGATTCTTTAACCCGCACAAGATCATAGAAACACCCTTTGGATATTAATCTCCGAGCTCTAAGATATGATATGAACTTCCCCTTAGGAGCTAGGGAACTACCCTAGCATTTAATAATCTGCACACTAGGGAACCTAAGGACAACCTTACAGGTCCAGTAGTCTAAGGACATATAGTACAAGTGTAACTAATCCATCCCCAATATGACATCAAAATCTAACATATCTAATTCAAATAGATCCACCAAAGTCTCCTTATATTCAATAGATACCACATACCCCTTATAGACTCATTTAGCACTAGAGAGTTACCTACCGGGGTAGAAACTAAAATAGGGTCTGAAATAACCTTGGTACCAAACCAAAATACATAGCTACAAATGGTGTCATATAAGAGAGAGAAGACCTCGGATCAAGTAAACAATGCATATCTTGAGAAAAGACATTCATCATACCAATCACGACATCAGGTGATGCCTTAGACTCCTGTCAGGTGGTGAGTGCATATCGACGGTTCTGATTAGTGCTAAAACTAGATGGTTCACCTTTTGGTGTCAGAGCTTATGATAGAGCAAAGAGAACCTTATTCTCTACCAAAGAACCTTACCAACTGGATAGTTTCTAATCATATGGCGTGGCTGACCATATTTGAAGCACTTGTTCCTCCCCTTATCACAAAAACCCCGATGCAACAAATCATAGAACCTACAATTAGGACATGAGGAAGACAATTGAGCCCCACTAGCCTAATATTATACACCTTATGCCCTAAAGTTATCGCCACCCAGATGATGTATGTCACCTAACAGCTTTGGGTAAAGAGCACTAGCTGTGGAGAAAGATTCAGAACTCTTCCATTTCTTCTTTATAAACTTACCAGTATCTCTACCACTTTTTTATTGACTACCACCCTGCACAGAGAACCTATAATTCTAACCCAGCCTTTCCCTTATCTCAACCTACTTTTTATTTTCATCCTCAACCTATTGCATATGAATAACCAACCTAAGGATATCTAAGTCCTTGATAAGCAATGCAGTATTACTCTTAAGGATCAACTCATGAGACAGTCCTAAATCAAACTTTATCATCATGCCTTTATATTTGACACCATCACCGGAGCATACCAAGACAACTGGTGAAACTTCAAGGAACACTTATTGACCGTCATCTTTCACTATTTTAAATTAAAAAATTCGTTCATTTTTGCTTCCTTGAACTCCATAGAAAAGAAGTGGTCCAGAAATGTATTAGAGAAATCCTCCTACAAAGATTGAAATAATCATAAACTATTGCTTGATATAAAGAGGTATTTGAAATATAATGGTCCAATTTAATAAACAAAGGGAGTCAGTGTCCCCACCATTTATTAATGAGCAAAGGGAGTTATTTTACCCAGGTTAATGGAAAGTAATTTTGGCATGTTGTTGTTACCTTGTAAGTGTAGTTGGTATGATAATACCAATAATGTATGTCTTAATGTTAAATGTGGTTCATAAATGGGATTATGTGGTAAATATTTTAATTGGGCTCTAATAAGGGTTGTGTAGCTGAGTTATTAAAATAAAGGTTTGGATGACCAACACTGGAAGCCACATTTGCCGCTGCGGGGGTTAAAGTGATGAAGGAGGTCTGATTCCCCCTCATTATTATTTCATTATTAGAGAGGTTCGAGTCTCCCGTAAATCATTACATGATCAGGTGCTTAATTTATCTTAGTGTATGGTTGGGAGCTTTGAGTACCTTGTGTATATTTATGAGATTATTCTCCGGTTCATATAGATACACACACTAGATCCTGACCAGAGGGTGAGATTTGTTGCCCATATAGCCCAAGGGTACATGTTTTAATGGTTGAGCTACATAATCTAGGCTAAAGTTTTGAAATGCATGTTAAGCCTTATTCCCTATATTGCCATGTGATGCATATATATATATACATGTTATGTTTTTTGTTATGTGAACTGGTTTTGAATGATTTTGAACTGTTTTTATGTCATTATGTTATCTTTATCCCTGATTTACATGCTAGCGTCCATACCGCTAATCATCTTTGGACGTTGTTTCCCCACGCGATGTAGGAATTGGTAATACTTTTACCCTTCTGGCTCAGTGTTTAGGATTTAGGATCAGTTTGTTAGTGGATATTAAAGTGGTGAGCTTCTATACATCGAAAGTATACATTTTATGTTTTGTTCATTTATGTCTCAGACTTTTTAGACTTGTTTTGGCTATAGTCGGGGGGGTGTCCAAACATTTTATTGGTGTTCAGCTTTGGTTCCTTATTTAGAAGGCTTTGTTTGGGATATTTTAGTTATTGAGTGGTGTCAATTGGTCATCTGGCCGATCTCCAGTTGTTGGTTATGGAGATACATTAAAATTTTCTTAAGTTATTGCATGCTATCTTTTTTTAAGTTTGGAAATCATATGACCTTAGGATGTGGTGTGTTTGGTCGCGTTAGGTGTAATGGTTAATCTCTAGTCCATATGGGACAAGAGATACTCATCATAGACAGGCCCTGGTTTGGGTTGTTACAAAAATGGTATTAGAGCTTACGTTTGGTATCATTGGGTATCCAATGAAGCCTTGTCAAGCCGAGCCTCATTTATGGATGTGTAGTATGCCACACTTATAAGGGAGAGGCTCTGAGGCATTTAAGAATATTTTCCTTTCTTGTTGTTCTTAATTGAGATACAGAGTCTAAGATCTTGAATCCCTTCTAATTCTTGTGTGTTTGCTATTCAGCTTATGCCTCCATAAAGATTTGATGTCCGTGGCTATCTTCTATCCAGTCTGAGGATAGAATGGATGGAGCTCATCCAACTCTAGGAGTTTAGATGCCGTCTAGGGTCACTGCTTCTGATTACCCTGAGGGAGCTCTACTAGTTCCCCCTATCCCTACATAGGTACCTCGAGTAGATGTGTGAAATGCTGAATTTTGCCAGTCAATTCATTTTCTTACCCAGTTGGTGGCCACCCATACTAAGCATGCTACTTATGTTTCTCCATCTTCTGACGCCACTAGAGTTGGCCAACTCATATTTTTGACTCCTCCTATTTTCACTAGTTCTAAAGTTTAGGAAAGATCCTCAAAAATCTATTAATGATATAGAAAAGATCTTCTGTGTGATGCATGCTACTAATATTATGGGTGTAGAGTTTGCAGCCTATCAATTCAAGGATATAGAAAACTAATAGTATGAGAAGTGGGACCAGTCAAAGGGTGATGAAGCTGAGTTTACTTTATGGGATAGCTTTTCTAGTGCTTTCCTTGACCATTTCTTTCCTCAGGGGTTAATAAAGGTGAAGGCCGAGGAATTCATAAATCTAAAGCAAGGCATGATGTTAGTAAAGGAGTTTGTCTTGATGTTTTATTAGCTATCATGTTATGCTTCTGAATTAGTGGCTAACACAAAGGCTAGAATGAGGAAGTTTGCTTTGGGGTTGTCCTATGAGTTGATCTTGGAGAGAAAGGCAGCCTTGTTGAACAAGTATATAGACATCTCTAGACTTGTGGTATATATGGAACAAGTGGAGAAATAAAATAAGAAAAAAGTTGAGATGAATGAGAGGCAAAATAATTTTTTTTTCTACTCGAATTAGGGTAGAGTCAGCAGCTGAGTGGTAGAGATGGTGGGAAGTGGTCTAAGTAGAAATGGGGATATTTTTATTCATACTCTATGGCTAGTGCTCCCTATGTAAAGCTATCAGGTGACCATCATTCTCAGTATGATAGTGGGTTTAGAGCACCAGGATAGTGAGGCTCGGTCAGTTCCATTATATCCCTCTTATAGATCTTATGGTCAGGTGCACCGTGGGTTTTGTGAAGAAGGAAAGAATAAGTACTTCAAGTGTGGTCAAATTGGTTATTTGTAGAGCGATTTTCCTTCTAAGGTTGCTTTTGGAGTGAATAAGATTCATGTTGCCGCTTTATCTGCTCCTTCAATATATGGTGCTACTTCGGCTTCTGGATCCTACTCTAGTTTAAAGTATCTGTATGCTCTTGCCACCGATCAAGAGTCTGAGGCATCCACTGATATCGTTACTGGTATGTTGAAACTCTTTTCTCATGATGTGTAATTCTTTCTTAATTTGGGGTTTACTCTCTCTTATGTGAGCCCATTTGTTGCTGTGCATTTTGGTTCTGGTTTTGAGTGCATTTTGCACCACTTTTCTATTTCTACCCCAGTAGGAGACTTTATATTTGTTAGAAGAGTCTATAGGAGTTGTGTTGTGTCTATTGGTGGTAAAGAAACTCAGGTAGATTTTATAGAGTTAGACATGGTTGATTTTGATGTCATATTGGGATGGAATAGTTGCATTCATGCATATGCTTCTTTAGATTGTTGGGGCGATAAGATCATCTTTAATTTTCCTAATGAACCAGTAATTGAATGGAAAGATAGTTCCCTAGTGCCTAAGGAAGGTTCATATCATATCTTAGAGCCCATAAATTAATTTTTAAGGGGTGTATCTATTATTTAATCCCGGTTAAAGATCTTACTTAGAGAGTCCTTTCTTATATTTTGTTATCGTGGTGAATGAATTTCCTGAAGTCTTCCCTGATGTTCTTCCTGGTGTTCCTCTTAATAGAAAGATTTATTTTGGGATTGATCTTGTTCCAGATACTCATCCCATCTCTATCTCTCCATATAGAATGGCTCCAGTTGAGTTGAAATAACTCAAGGAGCAATTAAAAGATCTGTAAGTCAAGGGTTTTATCTATCCTAAAGTGTCCGTATGGGGTGCACCTTTGTTGTTTGTGCATAAAAAGGATGGTTCCCTTTGAATATGTATTGATTACCGCTAAATAAATTATGTAACTGTACTGAATAAGTATCAACTTTCAAGGATGGATGATCTCTTTGATCAGCTTCAGGCTGCTAAGTTCTTTTCCAAGGTTGATTTTTGGTCTGGGTACCATCAGTTGAAGATTAGGAAGCTGGATATCCCTAAGACTACTTTTCATATGCAGTATGGTCATTTTGAGTTTTTAGTGATGTCCTTTGTTTGACCAATGCCTCAGCTGCATTTATGGATTTTCTGAATCGAGTTTCCTTTAGTTCTTAGACTTTCTTGTCATTGTCCTTATCGATTATATTTTTGTATATTCCAAGAGTAATGTGGATCCTGTTATCGATAACTTGTCCTCCAACTTGTGTTATAAACCTTGAAGGATCAACAATTGTATGTGAAGTTATCTAAGTGTTATTTCTGGTTAAATACGGTGACATATCAAGCTCATATCATTTCTAGTGAAGGGATTATGATGTATCCATAGAAGGCTATGGTCATTAAGAAGTGGCCTAGACTAATGACTCCATCCGATATTTAGAGCATATTGGGTTTAGCCGATTACTATAGAAGCTTCATAGAGAGTTTCTCTTCTATTGTGGCCCCATTGACTAAGTTGACTTAAAAAAAGGTAAAATTATTGCAGTTTGATGCTTGCGAGGGTATTTTCGAGAAGCTAAAAGATAAGTTGACTTCGTCTATGGTCTTGACTCTACCTGAGGGTACTGATAGTTTTTTCTTTTGTTGTGAAGCATTCTGGGTGGGATTGGGCTTTGTGTTGATGCAGCATTGCAAGGTAGTTGCTTATGCCTTTAGACAATTTAAAGATCATAAAAAGAATGATCCGACCCATGATATAGAAGTACAAGCTATAGTGTTTACATTAAAGATCTGGTAGCATTATTTATATAGGGTCCTCGTTGAAATCTATTCTGAAAATAAGATCCTAAAATACGTGATCACTTAGGAAAAATTGAATCTCAGGCAAATAAGGTGGCTATAGTTGCTAAAGGACTACAACATGAGTCTCCACTATCATCCAGGTAGCGCTAACGTGGTTATTAATGCTCGTAGAAGGTTATCTATGGGAAGCTTGTCTCATGTGGATGAGGACAAGAGGCATTTGGTGAAGGATATTTGTTGTTTTCCTAATCTAGGAGTCTATCTATTGGATTTTAAGGATGGTAGTGTGATTGTTCAAGAGGAATGATGAAGGTGGGCAAAAAGTGATGGTTTTCAAGATTGTTGGTGATGGTATCTTGAGGTACCAAGATACGTTGCGAGAAAGAATTTTAGATGAAGATTATGATTGGTATTATACTATTCATCCAAGTTCAAAAAGATGTATCATTATGTTAGAGAGATTTGTTAGTGGAATAATATAAAGTGCGATGGGGCCAATTTTGTAGTTAAGTGCATGGTGTGTTAGCGAGTAAAGAAAGATCACTTAGGCCTAATTGGTTAACTCAAGCGATTGAGCTGTCGGTGTGGAAGTAGAAGATAATTAATATGGATTTTGTTATAGGTCTTCCGCAGTCTCATCAATAATTAGATTCGATCTGGGTCATTATGAATATGATGACTAAGTTTGCTCACTTCTTGCCAGTGAGGACAAATTTCTCTTTGAAGGATTACGCTAAGTTGTTTACTGAAGAGATCATGAAATTTCATGGTACTCCAATTTCCATCATATCTTATAGGGGTACTCAATTCTCATCTCACTTATGGAGGTTGTTCTAGGGACGTTTGGGAACTATGGTGACCCGTAGTATCGTTTTTCACCCGTAGACGGATAGCAAGTGGAAAGGGCAGTTCAGGTTTTCGAAGTTATGCTTCGGTCTTGTGTTTTAGATTTTTGTGGCAGTTGGGTTTACCACCTACCTCTCATAGAAGTTTTCTCCAATAACAGTTATCACTCCGGCATTAGTATATCTCCATTTGATGCCTTACATTGTAGAAGATATAGATCTCCTATTGGGTGGTTTGAGGTTTGTGTAAATAAGTTGTTTGGCCCTGATTGGGTTCACCAAGCCATAAAGATAGTAAAAGTGATTGGGTGTTCTTAAAAGAGTTTCCCATAAAAGGGAGTGATGTAGTTTCGTAAGAAGAGACAACTCAGTCCGCATTATATTGGTCTATACTTACTTTTGAAGAGGGTTGGTCATGTTGCGTATGATTTGGAGTTGCCTTCTGTTTTGAGCTCCATTCATCCAGTGTTTCAAGTTTTGATGTTAAGGAAGTGTGTGGGTGATCCTTTGATGGTTGTTCCTTTGAAAGCGATGGGTATCTCAAATTTCTTATCCTATGAGTAGGTTTCGGTTGTGGTTATGGATTGACAAGTTCGTCGGTTATGGACGAAAGACATGGCTTCATTAAAGGTCTTTGAAGGAACCAAAAGGTCGAGGAAGCTACTTGGGAATCCAAGGAGGACATTAAGTCCAAGTACCCATTCTTGTTTCCCATTGTGAATAATCACACTTAAGGTACGTGTATTTCTTAACAAATTTTTTTTTCTAACTTTGTAAAAGGAAAGGTCGAATTCCTTAGCATCTTTGTTTTCTATCTTTGTTAAAGGTAAGAGTAGAGGTATATGGAGTCAAATAATTCTAATAAATAGCTTGTCCTATCATTCAAGGACAAATGATCTTTAATGGGAAAGCATGTAATGCCTCAGTTTGTTGGGCCCTTGGAATTCCTTGGATTTTACATTCACTGACCATGTTACGACCGGGACCTATGTGTCGTAGGGTGTCCTGATGAGTCGATCGGACGAGTCATAACTAAATCAATAATTTTGTGGCTTGATTTTGCTCTGAGTACGAGTGGCTCACTAAGATCCTGAAGGATATGTCATAAGTCGTTAGGTGTAATCATAGGGTGTTCAGTTTAAGTCCCAATTTGGGTTCTTTGTTAACTATGACTGGACCCTATGAATCGTAGGGTCCCATTATGAGTGATGCTATTGATTTGTAAGGACAACAGTGTAGGATACTTAAGTGGTACTGCCTTGGGTATGAATCAAGGTGATGAGTCGTAAGGAATGGCTATGAGTCTAAGGTTGAACCATAGTCAAAGGCGGCATATTTTAAACTTCTAAGTTTAGGGCATCGTTGATATTTCTCCTCTTATGCAAATTGAAACCCACATCTTATAACCTCATTGGGGTGTCATTAGCACTCAAAAAAAAATCAAGTAACTTCTCAAACACTCCAAAAGGCTCTCTAAATTTCTTCGGGAAAGTCAAACTAGGGTTTGATTAAGTTGGTCATGTAAGGGCTAAAGGGTCAATTTCTCTTCAAATTTCTTGGAGTTTATGTCATGTTACTCTTCCCTCATTGTTAACTTTTTTAAAAAACATGTGTTTTAAAGTATTGTTCATGAGATATTTAAGTTGGTTTGAAACAAATGTTGGGGGTTTTGAATGCTTGTTGTTGAACAATGTTTTCCTATGTTTTATATACGCTTAATCATGCTTTAAATGTGATTTTAAACTTGTTGGTGCATGGGTATGGTGAATGTACTAGGGAATTATTATTATAAGGCATGTGAAGTGCACGTATATATAATTTTTATTCAACTTTTTTTTTTGCCTATTTTTAGAGGGAAAATACGTTACAGGTGTATATACGGTATCTTAAGTAGATTTTAAAAAAGTTTAACCATTTTTTCCTAAATTTGGTGAAGATAATCTTGACAAAATCTATCCATTTTTCCTGAAATTGTTGTATTTGGAGATATGTAGCAAGAACATGAAATTGAATAACTAAAATTTGGTGCTATATTTATGTGTCGTAATACTTATGTTAGATATGTAAAATATTAGTATCGTAGTTGATTGACTAGTTGAACTCTTGGCTTGTTTGTGTAACAATCTTTCTTGGATTTCTTGCCTTTTCTATGTTTTTACCATTTTTTCGTTCTCTGTAGTTGCTATACATCATTTATGATTTTTTGGGAGAGTTGAACGGTACACGAAGAATTTGAGAGTGATTTGAATGAGATTAGCCTTGAAAGATATTTTTTACTTGGTTAACATTTCATCGTCCGAGAATTGGATGATAATTCTGCAGTTTCATTAGTCCCAAATGTCGATTAGTAGCATGGTTTGTTTTTGTTCTAAGTCTATACTTTGAGTACTGAGCATTTATATGTGAAAAAGTTAAATTATCTTAAAAGGTGTCTCAAGGGTTAGCTTGTACATAACAACCTCTTTGATAAATTTAATGGTTCTATTAAGCTCGAAAAATGCAAATTAATCTAGTAGCAGTATTATTTTAATTTTGTAGGCTCCCAAACAAATCCCTAAGGTCTGTTTGAAGAAATTTTGATCATTCTCTACAACTGATCAAATATTTCTGGTGCAACAATGATTCCTTCTTTACATTTTCGAGTGTCTTTGAATTCACAAAGAAGGATTTTCCTAGTCATCACTATCGTAGAGGTGGGGCCACATTTGTAAAATGGTTTGGAGATTCAATCATCACGAATGTAAGATGATGGTTGTATTTCCAAAGGGTTAACAGTTTGGTTCTGGTTTGGTTACCCATTATATTTTCAATAGTTTAACTATATTTTTGAGGGTCTAGGTCAGGTGAGCCTCGTTTTTACAACAAGAGGGTCACATTCTCGAGAGGGTCACATTCTCGAAGTCCATTAAACCCTTGAAAAGTATTTAAACCTTTTTTCATGATTTTAGTCCATTTTTACTATTTTTTTAGCTTGGAAAGCACAATTTTAATAGTTGTAAAGGTGGTTTTATTCAAAGGGGTTTGAGTAAGTTTCTAAACATAATCTTCATCATTATTAATTAAATTCATCTTGAAAACAACTTCAATACTTGAAGTTTAAAATTAAGGTTTTTAGGTTCTTACTAGGTAAACTGAGAAAATAGTTTTTCATTTATTTCAAGCTCGATTTTATCTTCTTATTTAATGGATTTTCATATTTAAAATCCTTAACTATTGGATGCTTGATTCTTAAATAAAATTTTTGTTTACCCCTTTTTACTTTAGGCGGATTTTCAAAGTACTTTTGAACCCAAACTAAATGAATCTAATATGGATATCATTAACCTCCTTTTGATGTGTAGATTAAATTTTGATAGATTGGGTTCATTCCTATACAACTCAAAATGAGAAATCTCCTTATTAAACAATCTAGGCTCATATTTATGCTTTTGAGGTAGGTTATGGCTAAATTTCTTTAGATTAGACTGAGTAGTTTACCATTTATTTAAAGTATTCTATGAATTGGGGATTATTTTATGAGATCCGTATTTTTAGATTATTATTTTTCACGGTTCCCGTGCATGGGTTTATGTGAATATTATTAACTTTAGGGATTATTATTATTGTGTTACCCATGTCAGGATTAGTATTTGTCTTGTTTGAGAATTATCTACCTTTATTACTATTACAATGCTGGAGTGGGGGATTGATTGAAACTATTGGTCTTGTTTGAGAATTATTTACCTTCACCATTATCGTGATGCCCAAATGTAATACCCCATACATCTACCTAGCTTGAAATCATCCGAAGAATGTTAAAAAGTTACTTTGAAATATGAATCCATTTTTTTGTACACGTGAAATTTTTAAGATTTTCACTTTTTATCATGTGAGAAATTGAATTAGCTTTTCAATGATAACAATTACGTCCAAATCCGATATTGAAGTAAAAAGGTATGAACATTTTACTCAGAGCTATCATGAATCGCCCAGGTGCGATGGCCAAGTTGATGGACCTTCGATCCAACCACGGACCATCGCCTAGACCATCACAACCAAGGAAGTGAGTCAAAACTTCTAGATAAGGTGCAACAGATAGGTTGACGGGCCATCGAACTTGTGACGGACCATTGCCCAAGCTGTCGCTACTTAGGCAGGTCGAAAGGACAAACCGTCAAGCCAGCGATAGACCATCACACGAGCCATCGCTGATCCCATTCAGTTATTTTAAGTCATTTTTGAATTGTATTTGGGTCTTTTTCCTCCTATTTTAACCCATAATTATATCAGACCAAGGCTCATAAGTTCATTATTCATTCACAATATAAAATTTGGGTTTTCTCTCAAACATCTATCGTCAAAAACAAGAAAACCCTAGGTGTTTAATTCCAAGTCAATAACTCAAGTTTTCCTCCATTAATCTTCAAGAAATCACAACCCAGGTATGTCATGTGTTTATTAATGAGTCCCTTTCACCCATGAAGCTCAAGAATCTCTTTTAAAATCTAAGATTTGAGTATTTGTTAATGTTCATGATTTAAATTAAATTGAACTTTATGTTCATGATGCTGTGTGGTTTTGATTCATGTTTTAAATTACATATTCCAATGATTGACCCTAGTATGTGATGATTTGTATAATAACCATGATAAATCCCCTTCAAATTACTAGTTCATTGATGTATTCATGATTATTAGATGTGTTGATGATTTTATAACCCAAGCATGATCCCCATGTGTTTGGTTAAATGCCCATGTGAAAGAAAAGTGCCATACTAGAATAAAAATATGGAATCCCCGTTCATGTACAAATTTAGGCATGTTAAAAGTTTGATGAAATGTCTTACTCAATGAATTATGGATTGTTGAAGTTAGTCATATATTCAAGAAAGTCATACTTTGACAGTTTCTTTCCATGGAGTCCTGGGGGTACTTATACCTAAAAAATATAGTTGTGTGGCTAGAGTCGGTATCATGTTTTTATGATATCCTCAGTCAAGCCATGATCCATAGAACTCAGTCGGTCATGTGACTCAGGAAATCTAAGTAATACAGTAATCTCAGTAATATTCCGTCAGTCAACGAAACTCAATTAATTCAGTTAATTCAGTTAAGTAATCCATGTTTTGTGTCTATTAAGATGAGAGAAGGAATTAGCACCGAGTGAACCCAAGGATGGGAACTCGCCTATTATATGAGGGTATGATTATTAGAAGTAATCCTTATATTCTAGAACTACGTAGCCAGCATAGGTTGATACATCATAGCCTGCTATATGAGGGTAGATAAGGTGGATTAACCTGTTATGTGAGGATTCCCACTGTTCTGACTAGAGTTACCTTTTATATGAGGGTTACTCATAGATTGTCCTTACTAGTGGTGCGGTATTGACTCTCTTCCAATTGGGGTTACAGATTGGACCCCAACTTAGCCATAATAGTGTATTAAGGGCATGTCGGTTAGATAACTACTTCCAAAAGTTTCAGTCTATCAGATACAGTCATTTAGTCTCATTAATAGAACTTAGATAGATCTACAGAATTTAGGACTGTCAGATACAATCGACTCAGAAAAGTATGGAACTCAGCTAGTTCCATCACAAACAAGACTATCAGATACAGTCTCTCGGTATCGGTTATTTTAGTCATACAATTATTAATGTCTTATGTTATCAGTACTCAGATTCAGTAATCATGTTATCACGAACTCAGTTACAGTTATTATGCATTCATATATGTATTCTCACGTTCATGTTGTCTAATCAGTTTGTACAGTTCATGCATGTGACCCCTTTGCATTTATCCTACCTTCCATGCATACCAGTACATTCAAAGTACTGACGCATTTGCACTATGGTATTTTATACCATAGGTTCAGCAGCACGAGCTCTAGAACATAAGTAGCATTCTAGTCTCAACAGTCAGAGATAGCAGTGAGTCCTCATCCTTCGAGGACATGACCGTTCTTTATTATCTAATTAATTAATTTATTAGGTGGAGTTAGTTGGGGACATGTCTCATTAGTTGGGGACATGTCTCATCAACTTCTTATTCAGACAGTTCAGTCAGTTAGAGGCTTTTCAGACTATCATGTTCAGACAGTTATTTCGTTGTTTAGGCATTTAATACCCCATCCATATGTTATGATTTATCAGTTATATTTCAATTTTGAACCTTAAGGCCTTTCAGTTTATGTTTCTGCATTTATACAGTATATTATTCAGTGTTCAGGTACAGATATCAGTCATGGGTTAGCTTGTGTTCCTTTGGGGTCATGAGCACCGTGTAGCATTCTGGGTACCAGATTCGAGGCGTTACAAATTTAGTATCAGAGCCTAAGGTTCAACAATGTCCTAGGAAGTCTGAAAAATGCATTTAGTGGAGTCTTGTACATGGTGTGTTGTGCACCACACTTATGTGCAGTAGGCTATGAGATGTTTTAGGAACGGTTTCCCTTCTTTCATGTCTCAGATCATGTTATAGAAAGGTTCTTTAAGAAACTTATGTAGATTTTCATCATGCTCCATGTATTTCAACTTCACCTAACTTTCAAGGTAACAAAAAGAGTGAAGCTCAAAGTCCTAGAGATAGATATTTCTCAACCAGTCCCAATAGACAGTTATGGGATTGCCCATAGATTCAAAATTAATCCATTAGTCCTGTTATGTTCCAAAGTTGTATTAATTTTATCCATGATCATGCGAACTCCTTCGTAAACTCAAATCTAGACATGTAATCAGATCCCTTCTCAGAATCCTATGATAGTATATGATCTAGAGTTATAAGCATGAACCCAGGAGTTTAGCAGTAGAAGAGTTGGGATAGTATTATCCAGTTTGATCAGATTATGTATTCATGGGGATAGTTGTACTAGAGTAAATTAGTAGGCTTGAACAGTGCAAACAAGGATTTAAGTTATTGACTTAAAATTAAGTAGGGAGGTGTGGATGTAATATTAGTAGTAAATGAAACATCAGAAGCCGATAATGTAGTTAGTAAGGGAAGAATGTATCAAACAGAATATTGGTATATGATTATGATTACACTTTAGTTCAGAGTTTTGTAAAGTTTTTACAAACTTAAGAGAATGGCTTAAAGCTAAGGGGGAGATGATAGATCAAGTGACCAAGTCAGACTCTCAGGTTTTGATACTAGTGCCAGTATGTATAGAAGAGCCGTAAGGGATGACGATTCCCGACCCCTCCTTATCTCAGTGTGAAGTGTCGTACTCCAGTCAGCATAATGCCTATGTATGCTTCACATCTCAGTTCCATGAACACAACTTATATTCACTCGCTTTCCATTTAATCATGTGCGCTCTTAGTTCACTCAGTGTTATGAATCATATCTCACGAACACAGAAACTCCAAATTTAGGTCATGCAGCTCATGAATCATGTAAACATATCATGCCTTATAGTACACTCAATTTCCATGACTCATGCTATGCCCCTACAGATCAGATAAATTCAGACTACGTCATGTATATCTTCAGTTCAAACCTTTTTTTGGTAAATTACTGCTATTAATATTGTATTCCTTAGGATTTAGTTAAATATCAAGTTTAGTTAGTGTTCATTCATGTTTTAGGTCCTCCTGATTTAACGTTGCAGTGAGCTTTCTTGTGAAAATATTGTAGTAATGAGCAGTGGCTTAGATGGGAGAGTGTAAATGTTTCATGATTAAGGGAAGATTTTTTTATTTTTACATACTTATTTTGCACGGAGGTGTAGTTATGAAGATAGGATTGAACGTCAGGTTAGTGTGCAAGTATATAGCTAGCAAAAAGTAGTATTTAGAAGTTGGAGAAGTGAAAAGTGTGAGTGTACATTTAGATCCTTGACATATGTCAGTCCCCATCACGTAGCTATCAAAACTCAGTTGCCATCTCAAATACAGTTTTAGTATTCAGTAATCAGTACTCAGGCCCAGAGTTCAGTATTTCAGTATTTCAGTATCAGTCTATACCTCAGTTATAATTATTCAGTTATCAGAACCTAAGATTTAGTTCTAGTGACAATCTCAGTTACAGTCTTAGTTATGACGCCAGATTCAGTTCAATAATCAGACCAGAAACTCAGTTCAATTTTAGACTTGCTTGGCCATAGCATACAGTTATCAGTTACTTAGTCATTTGTGTTTCAGCACCTCAGTTCATAGAATACTTCAGAACTATATCGTATGCTCGGTCTCGCATTAATAAATAATACAGACTTCATAAATCCATGCTCAGTCACCTCATGTTACTCAGTTAGCCTTATCTCCTATGCATAACATATTAAAATCTTACCCCAGATATTTAGACTAAGTATAGTTTAGCTTTGTAGATCTAGCATTCAGCTAATCAGATAAGTTAGTGTATTTATGCCCTTGTGCTAAGCACCCACATGAATCTTTGCAGTAGTCCCAGATGCAGTGCATGAGACTTAGTCACTTTATCTTAAATGATGTTCATAGACCTCAACTCCTCTTACCGAATCTTAATCAGGATATGATTTTTCTTACTCAGCTGTCTTATACAAACAAGTTTGTACAGTTTGGTATTTTCCCATATCTGCATCTTTTTGCACTAGCTGAAATCTCATGAAAAAATGTAATCATTCTCAGATGAACTAACCAAGTAGATTCAGACTCAGCTCAGTTCATGTACAAGCCTCAGTTTTAGAACCCAGATAATCAGTTGTTATTTAGTTCCTAAATTCCTTGTGCATCCTCTTGGTTTTTTCCTTAGTATCTCAGCGAAGTCAGCATTCTTCAAGGGATATAGTGTCCCTAAGGGAGAGATACATTAAAATTCCCCATACTTTTATGACATAGACATTACATTCTTTCTTCATGTAAGGAATTCTATTTGGATTGGTGGGTACTCATAAATGGCCCTCTAGATCCAATCTCATCCATAAGACATGTACTTAATGGATCAGTTCAGTTCACGATATTCAGTTCACAGTATTCAGTTCATGTATCACCATTCAGATTTAGCCTTGTACTCAGTAAACCTAGTTTAGTACACGATACTTAGATCATGCCATATGTTATAGACTCAGTTATATTCTCATGTTCCGTCCATGTGCATTTAAAGATCTCGCTCATGAAGGGAGTTAATAGTTTTGGGAAGAAGGGAAGGCTCAGTCCCTGACATGCCGGTCCCTTAAAAAATTCTTAGTCACTTTGGCAAAGTAGCTTATAAGCTCGAATTGCCTACAGATCTAGCCTCAGTTCATCCAATGTTTTATGTCTCCTTTCTCAAGAAGTGTATAGGTGACCCAATAGTTGTATTCCCGACTCAGAGCATAGATATTTAGAATAACCTCTCTTATGAAGATATTCCAGTCAAAATTCTAGGCTATCAGACTCATAGACTGATGAAAAAAAGTCTCTCTAGTCAAAGTTTTGGCGGAATCAGTCCATTGAGGGAGCTACTTAAGAAGAAGAAGTAGTTAAGGAAACCAAGTACCCTCACCTCTTCTCCGCTAACTCACACTCAGCTCAAGGTAACAGTTTTTCTTAAGCTTTTTAGTTTCATATTCTAAATTCCAGTATAAACTTGGTACTAAGTACCATTGCAAATTCAGTAATGCATTCATATGTCAGTTCAGTTATATAATCATGCATCAGATATGCATTCTCATTGTGAGAACTTTAGTTAATCAGAACACTCAATCATGCATTCATGAATCAGTTATACATGCATCAGATAAGCATGATCAGTATGACATATTCAGTTATCAGTCATTTCGATCATAAGATCATGTTCCAATTTTTCATGTTTAGTATGTACATTAGTTTATCTTCTCCCCTCTCACTCAGTCTTATTCGAGGATGAATGTTCTTAAGGGAGAGATATTATAATACCTCGTACTTCTATCTAGCTTAAAATTGTCCCAAGAATATTAAAACTTACTTTGAAATATGAATCCATTTTTTTGTACGCATGAAATTTTTAAGATTTTCACTTTTTATCATGTGGGAAATTGAATTAGCTTTCCAACGATACCGAATTTGGATACCAATTTTATCCAAATTCAGTATCGGAGTAAAAAGTTATGGACGTTTACTCAGAGCTATCAGAATCGCCTAGGTGCGATGGCCAAGTTGATGGACCATCAATCTAGCGACGGACAATCGCCTAGACCGTCGAAAACCAAGAAAGTGAGGCAACCATCTAGAAAAGGTGTGACAGATAGATTGACGGACCATCTAACTTGCAATGGACCATCGCCCAAGCCATCGCTACTTATGCAATGAGTCCTTTTCTTGATGCATGTACGAAGATCAAAACAACGGACCATCGAACCAGCGACGGACCATCGCACAAGCCATCGCAGATCGAATTTAGTTATTTTAAGTCATTTTTAAAGGATATTTGGGTCTTTTTCCACCATTTTTAACCCCCAATTATATCATACCAAGGCTCATAAGTTCATTATTCATTCACAATATAAAATTAGGGTTTTCTCTTAAAGATCTATCCTCAAGAACAATAAAACGCTAGGTGTTTAATTTCAAGTTAAAAATTAAGGTTTTCCTCTATCAATCTTCAAGAAATCATAACCCATTTATGTCATGTGTTTATTCATGGGTCCCTTTCATCCATGAAGCTCAAGAATCTCTTTTAAAATCTAATATTTGGGTTTTTGTGAATGTTCATGATTTAAATTAAATTGAAATTAATATTCATGATGTTGTGTAGTTTTGATTCATGTTTTAAATTACAAATTCCAATGATTGATCCAAGTATGTGATGATTTGCATAATAACTATGATGAACCTCCTTCAAATTACAAGTTGATTGATGTATCTAAGATTATTAGATGTGTTGATAATTTTATAACCAAAACATTCTCCCCATGTGTTTGATTAAATGGCAATGTGAAAGAAAAGTTCCATACTAGTATGATAAAATGGAATCCCCATTCATGTACAAACAAATGCATGTCAAATGTTTGATGAAATGTCTTACTCAATGAATTATGGATTGTTGATATTAGTCATGTATTCAAGAAAGTCATGCTTTGTTAGTTTCTTTCCATAGAGTCCTGAGGGGTAATTTTACCCAAAAAATATAGTTGTGTACCTAGAGTAGGTATCATGTTTTCACAATATCCTCAGTCAAGCCATGATCCATAGAACTCAGTCAGTCATGTGACTCAGGAAATCTTAGTGATACAGTAATCTTAGTGCTAGTTTGTTAGTCAATGAAACTGAGTTATTTATGTTAATTTAGTTTAGTAATCCATGTTCAGTGTCTATTCGGATGGGAGTAGGAATTAGCACCGATTGAACCCAAAGATGGAAACTCACCGATTATATGAGGGTGTGATTCTTAGAAGCAATCCTTGCATTCCAGAACTACATAGCCAGTGTAGGTTGAGACATCATAGCCTACTATATGAAGGAAGATGAGGTGGCTTAATCTGTTATGTGAGGGTTCCCACCATTCTGACTAGAGTTACCTGTTATATAAGGGTTACTCACAGATTATCCTTACCAGTGGCACAGTATTGACACCCTTCCAATTGGGGTTATAGATTGGACCCCAACTCATCCATAATGGCGTATTAGGGGCATGTCAGTTAGATAACTACTTCCCATAGTTTCAGTTATAGAATTAGGACTGTCAGATATAGTCATTCAGTCTCTATAATAGAACTCAGATAGTTCAACAAAATTCAGGACTATTTGATATAGTCGACTCATTACAGTAAGAACTCAGCTAGTTCAATTAGAAACTAGATTGTCAGATGCATTCGCTTGGTATTATTTATTTTAGTTATACAGTTATCAGTATCTCGTGTTATCACTACTCAGATTCAGTAATCATGTTATCTCAAACTCAGTTATAGTTATTATGTATTCATGCATATATTCTTACGTTCATGTTGTCCAGTCAGTTAGTATAGTTCATGCATGTGATCCATTTGCATTCACCCTACCTTCCATCCATACCAGTACATTCAAAGTACTGGAACATTTGTGCTATGGTATTTTATACCATAGGTTCAGAAGCACGAGCTCCAGAGCATTAGTAGCATTCCAGTCTCAGCCATCAAATATAGCAGTGAGTCCTCATACTTTGAGGACATGACCATTCTTTATTATCTCATTAAATAATTTATTTGTTGGTGTTAGTTGGGGACATTTCCCATCAAATCCTTATTCAGACAGTTCAGTCAGTTAGAGGCTTTTCAGACTATCATGTTTAGAAAGTTATTTCAGTGTTTGGGTATTTCATGCCCCATCCATATGTTATGATTTATTAGTTATGTTTTAGTTTTGAACCTTAAGGCCTTTCAGTTCATGTTTCTGCATTTATATAGTATATTATGTATTGTTCAGGTACAGATATCATTCATAGGTTAGCTTGTGGTCATTTGGGGTCATGAGCACCGTGTAGCATTTCGGGTACCAGATTCCTGGCGTTCAACGAGAGAGAGGATTGGATTGAAATTTTTGGTCTTACTTGATTTTTTCTCATTATTATGATGGCTCCATGTCATGTCTTATATCATAATATATTAAGACTTGAGGAGATTGAGCTCAGTTACACCATATTTTGAGTTGATTTATTACATGACAATGATTTGCTTATGAACATGCATCCTCATTTCAGTCATCCATATTGAGAATTGGTACTACTAAGAAACTTTGATTTTGAAAAAAAATAAAACACTTCATAAAATATCTTAACTGAGAGATGTTCCTACAAGTTTGAGTGACATATAAGATTGTCATAGTATATGGGTTGCATACCCCTATAGAACCTGTCAAAGAAAACTTTTCCTTAGAAGGAGTATATAAGGTGACATTAAGGCTTTGCATCGTTATCATACATTATGCTTTGAAAGATCCCACCAATGTTTCTGAGACTTGATTCAATTTTAGGTCTCTATATGAGAAAATAAATGAACAATTAAAAACACAAAGGGGATCAGTATAAAAGTAAAATCAATAAAATTCTATATTGAAACCTCTTTTCCCAAGGAGTAAAACCATGTCCTACCTCAGTAGGATTTTACCAACAAATATGACTACAATAAGATCAATGGTTACATTAAAAACTCTTTCTTGTAATCCTAAGGTTAAACTCTTAACTTCATCCCCCTGAGCAAATAACAACACCGAGCAAGGGTACAGTATACTAACTATAGCCTAGATTCAACTAATTCTAGCTGATACTCTTTAGCTAACTCTAGCACAACTATTAACTAAATTTTACTGATACACTTCTTCACAAGAATAAAGTCAAGTAATGAAACCTACACTTTCTTCTCACGAGAGGCTTAAGTTTACAATTTAGCAAAATTACTAAGATTAAAAAAACAATGGCCTAAGAAAGACTATCTTGACTAAGATGAGGTCCCTTATTGTAGGAACTTTAAGCTTAAAGTGAAGTGGTAGTTTTGATGTAAAGAGTGATATTTTTTAGTATATGCAAAAACTAAACGATCTTTTTTAGTATATGCAAAAACTAAACTTATCATCTTAAGGTGATGGATATACATGATGAGCATTGGAAGAGAAGCTTCCTCTTATGTTATTAAATAAGGCCTACTAAAATTCATAACATTAATATTCTTGTCCATAATATACTGGAAAACTAGCCTATAAGACAAATTAAAACAATTGTGAAACTACATATTGGGACACCAGTTAACATAATTTGTCCTTACACTAGGTTGGGCAATTATCAAAGCATGAACACAACAAGAAAGGATCCATAGCAGTTTTTCTTGAACTCTATCACAGTTGGCGATATCTTTACACTTATGGGCTGCATAGAGAGTTACCTTAGATGGATCAGCCTGGTATGAGTACCTGGTCCCTTCATCTAGTTCCAATGAAATAATATCCCCCTAACAATTAAACAATGCGTTCCTTTATTCCCTTTTGAGATCTTGATTTCCTTGTTTCCCCCGAGATCGGGTTGGTGCATGCTTGATCCCTCAATAGGTAAGTCAAATCATCAAAACAAAGTATAGTACCACAGTAAAAATGCATCATAAATTCTCCTTTTTTTTATCATTACAAAAATAAGAATCAAGCTTTCCTTGATGACTACCTTTCACACACCTTTGTCTTTATAAACCAGTTCCAATTCCATATTGTAGTGCTACCAACATAAATTGACCATGTATTTAGGAATTTTTGGTACCTGGTCCCCTCACGATCTTGTCAATCATAAGAACCATATATACATCAATTTCCCCTATTTTAATTATCACAAACACTTTCAGCATTTACCAATAAAAATCCTTTATTAAGTCAGCTCCAATTCTCCCTATCCTAATCAGTTCCTCCTATTACATTATTTCCCTTATCGATAGTTTCTCCATCACCATTAGAGTTTCTTATGGTGGGGGAATAAGATGAGCCATTTTATCAAGTATGGTGCAAGGTGTAAGACCCAAGGTGATAAGGCATAAGCCCCATTAATCCTTTAATTTTTAATATTTTATAAATTAATATAATTAGAAATAAATATTATTTAAAGTGATAAATCACCTAAAAGTAATATTACATCAAAATTAAAAAACAAAAATAAGTATAAGATGTATCTAAAATTGCTTCAGCAAAAAAATAACCAAAGCCACATAATACTACTAATATATAAAGTTAACTTTTAATATAATATACTATTATATGAAATACCCCTTAGAATTTTGTTGTTACTTCAGTATTGTAGGATATTTTGATTTGTCTTTTAGGTTGTTTGGATGCTACTCCCAGACAAAAACTCTATCTAGTGCACTCGATGGATCTTAGACTACAGGGGTTGTTCATCTTCCAAGAAAATCTCCTAATCATGGTTTTTAGACTCCCAGGGTCTAACCGACTGTTGTTATGGTCCCACATATTGAGACATTACCTACCAGACTTTCTATTCAACCTATAGCATTTGGTGCTATTATTTCTACTGATGAGCAGAAGAGATTCTAGAGATTCATTCAATTGGGTCCTCCCAAGTATAATGGTGGTATTAGTGAGGATTCTTATGTTTTTCTGATTGATTGCTAGTTTATAACCTTAGTTTACTTAAGTCCCATGGTGTTTCTTACACTACCTACCAGTTGACTAATATTTCTATGTAGTGGTGGAGATCTCTTGTCAGTTGTATACTAGTGGGTTCCCCTCCTTTGACATGGAACTAGTTTTCATAGACTTTTCTAGGAAACTTTACACCCTATAGCTTGAGTGACTAGATGAGAGATAAGTTTTATCAGTTTACATGAGGCTCTGATATTTCATAGTTGTATGCACTTTCAATTCTTAAAAGAAAGAAAGCATGTAAGAGCTTAGGTGTATTTATTGATATGATGTGTTTGTTAAGTGTTTTGTAGAAAAACAGGTAGTGGTACTTGATGAACAAAAAAGAACTAAAGTTGGCTAATTTTTATCATCTAGTGCCGGTCATGACTCATTGCTTCACACTATATTTCATGGAATGAATTATCATGAACATAATGTACAAACTCCTAAATTACACAACTTAAGGTGTTGGATATAGTTCACAAGAATAACCATTGGGATAGGAAATAAGTCATGTTCTAAATTTCCTAGAACGAATTGTCCCAAAGTCTTATAGAGGTAAAAATTAATGTTAGTGGCTAAGATTCCTCCCTACGAGTCTTCGTTAAAGAAAGAGGACATGGCTCATCCTGAGCGGAAAAACCCAAAGTCCCTAAAATCCACCAAATTTGCTCTAGTGGTAACAATTTTCACAACAACCCATCAAGAGTAACTATGGGTCAGCATGCAAAGGCATCACAAATCCAGTGAGAAACAAGCTAACAAGCAATGGATGCACGTAACGAGTTATGGCCTGACCTGACGACTAGTGACCACTATCGACCTTGTTTTCCTATTTTATTTAGGACACAAATACTTATGTTAGTTTGGTTACGTACTTTTACATCTTTTGAATCCATATACTTTTTCTTGAGTGTTGTAAACACATTGTTAGAGAGAATAATTCATAGTTGGGATTTGTGGTTTTATTCTTCTTTTTGTCATTATATAATTATGTTTTCTTCCTAGAGTTAGTATTATGTTCTTGAAATTATAAATAGCTAAAACCATAATTGGGATTGTGGGAACCAAGAGAGAATAACAAAGTAGGGTTTGAAGTAACACAATGATTCTTGAATGGTGGTCATACATGAATTGTTGTTGTCTTCACTTTGATTCTTTTCTAACAAGTGAAATGTTAGAAATCACCTTATTATTATTTTCTTTGAGCATAGAGGTAGAAGATGTGTCACAACCCAATTTACGAGTCATGATAGAACCTACTAAACCCCGCTAGTAGTTAAGCCAAACCATAACCTGAAGCTAATGCAATAGGTTAATTCAATAGGAAATGCTCATCATAGATGAATTTCAAGAATGAAATTAATACATAAGAAAAGTGTTCTAAATAAATAAAATAGTCAATACAAGATACAATCCCACGACCTAATAGAGTTAGTACAAGAACATCTAATAATAGCGATACAACCCATGTATCTAGAGCAGTTAATACATTTGTCTCAAATAAGAAGACTGAATATAGAAAGATAGAATGAAATGGGCGACTCAAACTCCAAGAGCTCACCTTATCTTTGGATATCAACCCTATATGAACGCTAATAAATAGTGGCAAGTAGTATTCAAAATCTTCACCAAAAGGTATAGAAGTTTAGTATGAGTACCAAAATAACAAGTACTCTCTAGGCATCATAGGCCAACTGAGCTAGGTCATGATATAAGTATGATAAATTGCAAGATAACATAACTAAGTCAAGGTATTGAAAACGAACCTGAATCATCTCAAAGAAAAAGTCAAATTCTTATCTTAAATCTGATGAAAATTTTGAAAATAAATTTTAATCTAGATTCCCGAGTTCCCACAAGCTTCAATTTTAATAAGTCTCAGTCTTTAGGGGTTTCTCTCTTAAGAGAATGATGAAGAGTCGCCAAAATTTGGGCAAATGAGGCCATTTTATACTCAGTCCAAGTACTCGAGAGTTGCTACTGAGAACCTAAGCTTATGATCTCACTACCTAAAGATTCCAAAATTAGTTGCGACCATGACCTATACTTGTGTGATCAGAGCAACGCAATCGCAGCCCAAGGATGACGATCACAACTGTATTACTTGACAGCTAAAACTTGAAATTTTTCCATGTTTCCATCAAGACCTCAAAATTCATTTGGAATCCTACATACACAATTAAACTATATAACCACACTAGATTTGATGTTTTGAATGTGATAGAGTAATTGAATTTTCCATCCAAAGTGGTTTTTACTAAATATGGATCCCACACCCGTATTTTTAATTTCTCACTTTTTCAACAAATTGGTCAAAATGAGGCCGGGTGCCTTGATACGTGAACCAAAGGTATGCCTAGACTAAAATCAATATTCAAGAGTTACTGGAACTATAAAAATTTGCATATGAGATCATTTTACTAAATTTGTTTCCCAACGGCCATTTCAAACTAACGAAGACTTCTAAATAGAGAGTCTTCTCTAAAACCTAAATGAACTACCTGGAAACCAAACTGTAAGTTCCAACAAGTCATAAATGACATGGAGCAGCTATAGAAAAGCTCTAACAGAAAAATATGAGAAAAATATGGAGAATAACCAAATGGGTCATTACAAGATAGGAAAAAAGTAAACATTAATGACTTGGAGTCATGACCCATCACTTAATAGCTTGAGTTATGGATGTGGGAAAGATAATATAGGATCTATGATAAGGGTTGGATTGTAAATCTCATGACACACTGAAGAGTGATTGGGTATGGTCAACTTTAAGGGTTAGACGGTTGTTTAGGTGTAACTTAACTCATCGAGTATGTATGCTAAACACCAAGAGATATTACTAGTATGAAGAACCTATGGAGTTATAAAATCATGGAAAAAATCATCCTAGTTTCACTCTAATATTAATCAAAGTTATAAGAAATTCATAATTATTACTTATTCAAAAACTATTTTCAAAGACTACTTTTAAAATCCCCTAATATCTAAAAATAATTTACTAATAGCTTAGATAACCACATCAACTGAGCTTCTATTCCCTATGGGATAAACTCCAACCTTGGTTGGGTTCTATATTTGATAGAAACCTCTTTTACTTTATTGTGAGATATAATTTAAACGACATCAAATTTTCCATTGTTGTTGGGGAATATGGTTTAGGGATAGATCGATTGTGTTTATTTAAATATTACTCATTATATCCTTAATTTACTTTTCTCATATTGCTTATAGGGTGCATACTAGTGCCTATGTAATACTAGAATTCAAAATAATCCCCTGATTCCACTTGATATTGAAATTGAAAGGACACTAAAAAACTTAAGGAGAATGGATGTACAAGGAGTTTTGAATCAAGGAGAGCCTGAGACCTTGGAGAAAGCTCTGACCTTAATGTTATGAGGAAGAGCATAGAGAGGGATACCTTAGACAAGATAAGGCAGCTCAGTATGTTGTATTCAAAGAAAAGCAAAAAACAAGAAGGAATAGAGGTCCTCAACACCCCCATCGTCAGGTCCAGCATTTGGTGATGAAGATGATTATTCTAAATTAGAAAATTTAGGTGAAACATGTACTATTATTCCACCTGCATTGCCAACTTGAACAAATTTTGATATCACTAGTGTTATGAAACAATTAATGAACCTAAAAGGAATATTCACTAGTCTTGCTACTGCTAATACGAACTTGCACATAATGAACAATTTAGGGATTTGCAATTCCCACAAAATAGATGGGGGGAACAAAAATGCTACAATATTGTGGTTGTTTCCTTTCTGTTTGACTGGTGAAGTTACTCAAAGGTTAATAGAGTTAATATGCGGATAAATAACTATATCATAGGAGTTGAAAATGCAACTCTTGGAGAGATTTTTTCCACGACCCGAAATATTGTAATTAAAATATGATATTTATAATTTTAGGATACTACATTCGAAGGCTCTATGTGAGATAAGTCGAGGTTTAAGAAAAATATACAACAAATCCCAAATTACAAAATACCTAATTAATTTTTTTTTGAAATATTCTACAAATATTTGAATATCAAACACAAAATTTTAGTTGACACTATAATAGGACGGGGGTTGATAAGTGTAACTTGAGAGGAAGCTTTAATGATACTAGATAAATTACTAAAATGAACAGGGGTTAGCATTCACTAGATTCTAATGTTCCCACAAGCATATATTTGATTAGAGCATCCTTAGTGCATCCAAGAGTAGATGATATGCTTGCTTAAGAAGTAGCCCAGATAGAACCAAATTGAGAATAATTACCAAGAATATCACTGCAGTGTGGGTAAGAAAGGTTAACATAGTCAGTTATCAATGTAAAGTTCCTAGACATAATAAGTCTAAATACTAAAGAATAGGTAAAATATGTGAATGATTAGATGGTGGATTTCTACACCAAAGGCTATGGGTATAATAAAAAAACTTGGCTCTATGGTCTAGGAAATCAAGGTCAAAACTATTACAAAGAGAAAAATACAACTTATTGGTCTATTGTGATAGGACTAAAGGCAAAGATGGTGATTGAAAGTGGAAAAATGATTACGAAAATGGTAGAAGTAGCTCATACATTTTACCTCATAACCATGATACTAGATTAATTAATTATAGGGTGGAAGAAATACTTGCTAAAGTATTGAAAAGGGTAGATAAAACTAATGACAACCTTAAGGAGAGTAGAGTTGATATTTTGAGAATTACTCAAAAGGCGAGTCATAATCTACCACTATTAAACAACTTGAGTAGCAATGTGGCTAAAAAGGTACATTTTAAAGAAATACTATCTTGAATTCAAAGAACGGCAGTCATTACATAGTTATGGAAACTAGAAGTAGGAAGATACCTCGATACACCTATGCCTATAGTTTTTTATTATGAGGGTGATCCTCTAATGACTGATGATGAAAAATTAGTCAAAGCAGGGAATTAAGCTATTGATAAAAATACATTTGAAAAATCATTTGTAGTTGTTGAAATGGAGACTGAGAAAAGAAAGAAAAAGCAAAAAAAGGTCTCACATATTTTGAATCCTATTTTATAATCTCATCCATCTTTTCAATGATGATTGAAGAAAAGTGTCTAAGAATGGAAGTATCACAATATGTTGAAGTAATTGTATGTGAACATCCCTTTAGTCAAGGAACTTGATTAAATATTTGTCTATGCAAAGTTTATCAAGGATTTTATGATCAAGAAGAGGACAATAAGTTTTGACACTGTTGATAATTTGAATCTTTGTAGTGCGATAGCTATGCACTCTGTTATTCTAAAAAAACATTCTTGATCATTCTTCCATGTACCATTGGGGCTTTCAATTTTGCAAAGGCTTTGTGTGACTTGGGTGCTAGTATTAATTTGATGAAGCTAGTAGTATTTAGCCAATTGGAGTTGAGATTTTCCAGAATAAATATAATGAGACATCCTATGGTGGACCACACTTTAAAGAAGCATGTGGGAGATCTGTATGATGTTTGGTAAAAGTTGAGTTCTTCGTATTTCTAGTTGATTTTGTCATCCTTGATTGAGTAATGGATTTTGAGGTTTCCATCATCTTGAAAACACTGTTCTTCGTGAGCAGATGAGCAGTACTTCATAAAGAAATTAATTAGTTTAAGTTTTGGTTGAATAATGAAAATGTGACTTTTAATGTTTGCTAATTTATAATACAACTAAATAATATATGTGTGGTCTCAGCAATTGATAGAGTTTATGAGGAGTCCTTGATTGTACCTATTAATGGGATACTTGGTTTTGAGGAACTAGAAATAATGTTCATGAACTTTGAGGGTGATGAAATTGATGACTATGATGAAATGGAGAGCACACTTGCTAACAAGGTTCTTGATATACCGTGAGTTTACAACACTGTCGATGCTTAAAACAAGGGACTTTTGTGAGTTTTTAAGCATGTTTATATAAATAAGATGTGTTTTCTTGTTTAGTTTTTCAAAATAAAATATGTGGAATCAATTCAGAAACTAGATTAGAATATCTTCAAAGAAAGCCCCATAGAAGCTTTGACGGGTCATAGCAGCGGCCCACGAATTATGACCTTGATCATGAGAAATGGTCCCAGTATGGAGCCCAAGTCATAAGCATTGGTAAGTATGAAAAGCTGGTAGAGATGTCCCCAAACAGTGGCTTGGCTTGTGAGATTGAATACATTAAGGATGGAATTTTCTAAGTTTAATCCGATGGAGGAGTGTACAAACTCTGAGAAAGACCCATGAGTTGTGGCATGGCTCATGGAGGAAAGAACTGAAGAACCTGATGCGCAGCTTGACAAATCATAGGATAGGATTTCTATGTCTATAATACATTATGTAGAGTTTTATTTAGGGACACCTTATTTTTTACTCATGCTTTGGGGTTAATACCACATACTTTGAACATGTCTGTATATTCTCTAAAATTAATTCCATTATTTGATTTGTTATTCATTATACATTCTTCAATTAGTTGCTCATTTAACCTAAGTGGCTTTATAATGAATTATATAGAAATTATTTCTATTATCAAGGAGATCATGAGTAGCTAAAAACCCCAACTAGAGTTGTAGGAACCATGATGAATTAACAAAATAGGTTAAGTGCATGGAAATTTTAGATCACTTTTCCTGCATATATATTTGTATTTTGTTTGGTGTGGCTGCTTTTTAATGGTTTCAAATGTTAAGAAGTCGATTGTAATCTAGACTTTCTCGAGAAACAAGTAAAGATTAGAAAAATAAAATAACAACAGAGATTTGAAGCTACCATCCTTCATCTAAAAACTTAAGCCAAAATAAGGAGAGTAACCTGAGATCAATAAAAAGGGTCAAAAGTGCAACACTCAAAGACTGAGAGGGAAGAGCAAAATTCATGTAACCAATGTCAAGAGATGTTTAGATAAACGTATCTTATTATATTTTCCATGCAACGTATTGGACTAGATTACTAACACAAGCAACCTATGTAATTCTAAATTCATGGGATCAATCATAGTGCCCATCTCTTACTGATTATAATCTTACAAATTAACAATTGTTACTACTGAAACATCTATTTGCAAGCACCCCTCTATACACACACATACTTTTATTTGAAAGTGTTATTAATTACTTTAAAATCCATCTTGCTTGATATTACAATATATTCCATGTGGGATCTATCCCTACCTAGTTAAGTTCTATATTTTATCAACAACCACTTTATGCTTTGTTTAGAGGCATAATTTTAGTGACATTAAATATTAGCACAACTGATGATCATAGAGTTGATTTTAGTGTGTTTAATAGGCTTATTAGTTGATGTTTGTTGATTTTACTTTTCTATTGTTTTTAGGGATCACATCGGTGTATGCCCAGTACTCAAAGTCAAGATAATTCTCTGATTCTACGTGATATAGAGCTTGGTAGAAATCTTATAAATGATTGAAGGATGGTTAAAGAAATAGTTCATCATCTAGAATCCTTGCTCTAAAGTTCTCAGTGTGGTGGTGAAATTCATGATCAGTCGGCACTTCATCGTATTGGCTAGGAAACTGTAGAATAGACCACTACTAGATTAATGCTTGTACAGAATGGTAGATAAGATATTATCGGGCAAGAAGTAAGGTATGAAAGAAAGAGTAATTATTAAGCAAATTATTGTGCCTCACTGAATTATCAAGAAAGACATAGATGACATAGAAGGACGTAATCGGTACAACTATATCTTTCTGTATTTGAAGATCCTAAGGAAGATTTAGGTTACCTAAAGCCAATTGAAAAAGGTGTAATTATTCCACTAGAATAGACTCAAGGGACTAAGTTTGACATTGCGAGTGCCATGATCTAACTATTAAATTCAAATGTCGTATTTGTTTTCCTTTCTACTAATGATGAAAATATACATATTATGAACTTTGTAGGTATCCGCATTTCATATAATCAACCTAGAGTGAGTTGGGATTAGAATGAGACTATTTACATTTTTTCTAATAGGAGAAGTTACTCTGTGGTTGGGTGAATTACCATGTAGATATATTACTACTAGGAATGAGTTTAGAATTCAGTTCTTGGAATAATTTTTCTCGCCCTCCAAAATGTTGTAATTAAAGAACAAGATACGTAATTTCATATATGTAATTCTTGGTTGATGTTTAAGAAGAAGCTGCGGAGCTTTCCGAACCCTAGGATGACTTGTAGAAACTTTGTATAGATACTCTATAGAGCTTTGAATGCCAACATTAAGGTTGTAGCAGACACTATCATAAGTGATGCATCCATTAGTCTTTCTTCAAAGCATATTTTATAGATTCTAGGTTGGATCAGAAAAACCAACTGAGGTTGGCATATTGGCAAGGAAAATATACCCATGGGTACTTATGCAATTGGCGCAACCATACAATAGTGAGCACTATATGAAATAGTTGGTCAAGAGGTAGAAAAGTTGAGGACTGAGATTGGATTTCTTTCTAAAAATTTATAGCAGTTGCAATGAAAAAAAGTGAATGTGGTGGGTGCACAAGGTAGGGCACCTAGGTATGAAGATTTAGATTTTAAGGAGAAAGAAAATTATCTTGATAGAGAGATGGCAGGTTTCCAATCCAAGGACAAAGGGTCTAATCAAGACAACTGGAAATCGTGGTAAAGAGATTATGGTCAAAATTAATATATAGATAACAACTGCAACAAGTCTTGGTATAGATATAAGAGTTGTGATGGTGATGGTTATTGGAGAATAAAATATGACTACAAGGATAGGCGTAGCCTTTACTTTCCACCTTTGAACTATGATGCTGGCTTGAGAAATTCGAGGATGGGGGACATAGTTGCAAAGGTTGTAAATGGGACAGAGAAAATGAAATACTGTCGTCAAGTTATTAAGAAAGATATTTTGGGTATCAATCAAAAAATTAATTCACATGCTATCACCATCATGCATCTTGAGCAATAGTTTGGTTAGATTTTCTGCATTGAATCGTCATCAATAGGGTACACTCCTAAGTAACTCAATCCAAATATGAAGATGATAGGAATAGCTTAGCTATTACCTCTTAGAGTGGTAAGATGACTACTGATCCTTCTATCCTCCTTAATATTAGTGATGTGGTGGAACTAGTGATTGTAGAAGATGAACAAGCTATTTATTCTAAAGAAGTGGGGGATAATAAGAATACATATAAGAATCCCCAAGTTAATGATCATGAGGCCAAAGCCAAAAAGGCAAAGTACAAAGAGGTCCTGCAAGTGTTAAATTCCATTCCATGAGCTCCTCCGTCATTTCTGTAAAGACTGAAAATGAAAGTCGAAAAGCAAAAGTACCAAAAGCTTATTTCTATGCCGAAGGAGTTAGCAATGAATATCCCTCTAGTGGAGGCACTTGAACAAATGTCAGGTTATGAAAAGTTTTAAAGAATTTAGTAACTAAGAAACAGACAATGAGTTTTGATGCCTTGGACAATGTGCACCATTGTAGTGCCATAGCCTCTAAATCATTGGTTGAGAAAGAAAACGACTAGTAGAATTCCTGATTCCATGAACTATTTGTGTTTCGACTTTGTGAAATTTTTGTGTGATTTAGGGGCTAGCATTAACTTGATTCTGCTAGCAGTTTACAAATAGTTGGGATTAGAGTTACCCAAATAGACTTTGATGAGACATCTCATAAAGGAACACACTCTTAAGAAACTGTTGAATATCTTATGTGATATTTTGGTGAGGATTTTGTCATCCTCGGATGTGAGGTTGATTTTGAGGTCCCCAGTATCTTTGGAAATCCTTTCCTTATAACTGGACATGCATTGGCTAGTATAGAGATTGGGAAGATAAAGTTTAGGTTTATTAAGGAACAAGTTAATTTTAATATATGTCAGTCCATAAAGAATACAAAGGATAAGCGTTTGATATCTATGATAGATACGATTAAGGAGGATAACTTTGTAGCTTCTATTAAGAAAAGAATTGGAATTGAGCCCCTTGAAGCAGTCATTATGAATTAGGAGGGAGATGTCGTTAATGACTACAATGATAGGGATAGAGAACTTGAATGTAGTGGTTCATAACGTATGCACTAAAGAAGTTAGATCTTGATTTAAAGAAAAAGGAGACCTTTTCAGCTCAGCCATTGATTATGGATCCCCCAATTCCAAACCAACAACCTTAACCAAAACAAAAATAATGACCAAGTACAAGTCAATAACAAAATAAAAAGAATAATGGTAAATCAAATACAATCAATCTGTGTTTGCCCAAATACCAATACAAATTCCAAGGCTGACACCAATACCGACACCTCTCATACCAACTCATAGTAGTCCTACAAAGCCTCTATCCAAAAGTAAAACAATACCCAGTCGGGACATATACCCGACCATAGGCAAAACCAAATTCTTAAAAATAACCAAAGTGAGTAAAGAAATCCATGACATGAAATGGAGCCTTTCGGAGTATTCGAAGCTCACCACTTCAATCAAACACAAGCTGATCATGACTCCGATCACTGACCAGGAGGAGTAGAACGGCCATTTCATGCTTCGTGTAGGGATACAGCCGCTCGAAGATGAGTTAGTGGGTGAACATTTTCATCCACTCAGGATACGGATAGAGTAATGCCAACCTTTAAAACAAAGGAAACAACCATAAGCATTCACAACCATACATATATATAATTCATGTAGGGTAAGGGAACTGAGTTTAGCATGTCTTAAAAACCATTAACCTAGGTATATGTAGCTCAACTATCCTAGAACCACCCATGGGCTTTATGGATACAGTGTTACCCCCTGAACGGGCTCCGATGCATGTAGCCGCACAAACTGAAATACCATACGAGTAGGGGATTCTCGTGTACCCTTTGCTATATATGATACATATATACAGTGTAACTTGGGGGATTCCCGTGTACCCCATAAGTATAACATATTGTCTCCATGACCAATCCTCATGTCAGTAAACATGGATTTCTAGTGTACATCCATTGGACTCACACCTTCATGTTTAGCTATCACACCCCGCCAGTATCACCTAATTAACACCATTAGTACACAACCAACCCGCCAATACAATATATTATCAATAATGTCTATAAGAAGTGGTATCATCATACCGATTATAGCTTGCAAGAAATGTCCTTAGCAAACCTTTTTAAAGAAGAGATTCCCATATAGCCATAGATTCCATTATCATTAAGTTGCTTGGGGGATTCCCGTGTACCCCTCAAGTAGTTCATTATGATGTTTTCTTGGGGGATTCCTATGTACCCTACAAGGCTTTCAATTAATCCATAACCATTACCACCAAGACCTTACCATTTAACAATTTAAGAACATTTAAACCAATTATTGTTCCATTACAACTTTATACCATACCATGTTTTAAATAAAAGTTCAACAATGTAAAAAAGCATTCCCATAGGCATTTTATCAAACATGTTGGAGGCATACAGTTTCTAAAACCAAAACCAAGTGCCAATTGACCATTCCCATGAAACCAAATGTTCAAACCACCATTATAATATGAAACCATAAGTAAAAACATGGGAAAACATAAATGAACCATTAATAACCAAAACCCCCAACATATATACAAAACCCAAAACCATATCACAATTACGGTAAGAAAATGATACATTAAATCATGCCTTTAGTTGAACTAACAATGAGGAAGGAGTAACATGCCTTAGATTACAAATAATACAGAGGAAAACCACCCTTAAGAACCCTTATTGACCACTTTAAAGAAAACCCTAGCCTTTGCTTAATCAAAGAGCCTTGAGAGAATTTGTGAGTTATTTGACTGTTTGATTGATTGTAAATAGGTTAATGAAGCCCCAAAAGGTGTTTAACATCATGGGGTTATGAGAGGATAAGAGGGAAAATGTCTAGATTACCCTCAACATAAACTGTACAAATTTCCCACAGGAATGTATGACCACACCCCCTCCCATCATACCCTACCATATGAGTGGTACCGACCACTCGTACACTAGATATCCCTTGGACCCTAAAATTATCCAATATACGACCACCAAGGACAATTTGTACTAAAGCTTATGACAAATACCCTAGAACCATACCTTAGGCAGAATAGAATCCTCTAGGCTAGACTTTGGGCATCATATGATTTAACATCATACTACTAGTACCCTAATATACGACTAGTATGATCCAGTCGTACCTTATAAAGAAACCATCCAAAATAAACTGATCAACATACGAGTTGAGGACCCTAAATTATACCCTATTATACGATAAGTACCCTTAGTCATATGATGTCTAGAAGCTCAAAACCAATAAATTTTGTAAGGACCAATAACCCTGGGTGTTTCAATTCTTCGCCACTTGGATTACTTTTCCTTAAATGATGGACAAGGCACTACTAGCATGATTTAAAACCCCAAATATCTCTACTATTACCTATAAGATAGAAAAAAGAATACCCAGGAATCAATCCTTCCTTTAATAAAGTTTGAGAACAAAAATGTTTTGAAGAGCACATACCTTAAGCATGAATATCAAGATTTGAAAACAAATGTGGTTACTTGGATTCATATCCTCTTCCATTTCCCGAGTAGCCTCTTCCACCTTATGGTTCCTCCGTAGAACCTTTACTGAGGCCACATCCTTAGTTCGCAACTGACGAACCTGATGATCCAAGATCTTAACCTAGATATCCTCATAGGACAGAGAATCTGAGATACCAATATACTTGATAGGCACCACGTGAGATGGATCACCAACATACTTTCTCAACATAGACACATGGAACACCGGATGAATAGAGCTTAAACTAGAAGGACTCTAATTCATATGTAACATTACAAACGCTTCTCAAAATCATATAAGGACCAATATAACGGGGAGTTAGATTTCCTTTTTGACCAAACCACACCATTACTTTCATGGGAGACACCTTTAACAACACCCTATCCCCAACCTCAAACTCTAAATACCTTCTTCTCACATCCGTAAAGGACTTTTGGCAACTTTGGGCAGCCTTAAGTTTATCCCTAATCACCTTCACCTTCCCCATCGCTTGCTAAACCATATCAAGGCCAAACATATCCACCTCACCAACCTCAAACCACCCAATCGGAGATCTACACCTCCTACCCTACATTGCCTAACAAAGTGCCACCCAAATACTAAAATGGTAACTATTGCTATAAGAAAACTCTACAAGAGGTAGATGTTCAACACAGCTACCACCATAGTCAATTGCACACGCACAAAGCATATCGTCCAACATCTGAATAGTCCTTTCTTTTTTCCCATTCATCTGCTGATGAAATTCAATACTCAAACTAACCTTAGTCTCCAACCCTTTAAGAAACGACAACCAAAAGTAAGATAAAAACTGCATACCATAATTAGAAAAGATAGAAATAGGTACCCCATGCAGCTTTACCATCTCTTAGAGGTATAACCTCGCATAATCCTCAACCAAAAAGTTAGTCCACACTGGCAAAAAGTGGGCTAACTTTGTCATCCTATCTATGATGACCCAAAATGAATCAAATTGATTCTAATACTAAGGAAGACCATTAATGAAATCCTTGTTTATCAGTTCCCACTTGCATTCAGGTAACTCAATTTCTTATTACAACCGTCCGAGCCTCATAGGCTTAACTTTCACTAATTCATACACTAAACACTTGGCCATAAAATCAGCCACATCCCTATTCATTGCATTAAACCAATATATCTACTTGAGATTATGATATATTTTCATCGAACTAGGATAAGCAACATACGTGATTCATTCACCTTGGCGCAGATATTCTCTCACACAAACCATCTATATTAGAAACACATAATCTTTCTTGATACCGTAAGGTACTATCACCACTAATATCAAATACCATCACCTTTTCCCTACTGACCTCACCCTTGATTTTTATTAAGACAGGATCTATCATGTGTTTCTCCTTGATCTTTCCACTAAGAGATGGTCATACCAATTGCTATACCAACACACCACCATCCTTAGAGTCTAAGAAATGAACTGTAAGGTTAGCCAAGCAGTGAATGTCCTTCACCAAATCCTTCTTATTTTCCACATGAGCTAAACTCCCTATGGAAAACCTACTAAGAGCATCAGCAACCATGTTAGCTTTACCTGGGTGGTAGAGAAAACTCATGTCATAGCCCAGGAGAAGCTCAAAACATCTTCTGTGCCTGAGATTAAACTTTTTCTGATTAAATACATATTACAAACTTTTATGATTTGAGAAATGTTTCTGTTGCACTCCATATAAATAGTGCCACCAGATTATTAATGCAAACACTATAGCTAATAATTCCAAATCATGAGTAGGATAGTTCCTCTTATGCAGCTTCAACTACCTAGAAGCATAGGCTATCACCTTACCATATTGCATCAAAACACACCTAAGTCCCACTCTGGATGCATCACAGTAAACCAAAAACCCATCAGTACCTTTAGGAAAAGTTAAAACTAGGGTTGAAGTTATCTTATCCTATAGCTTATCCAAACTACCCTAACAAACATCTGGCCATAGTTACTTAACCTTCTTCTAAGTCAACTTAGTCAACAGGGTAGCTATAGTCGGGAAACTCTCCACAAACCTTCTAGAGTAGACAGCCAAACCCAAGAAGCTCTAAATGTCAATTTGATTCATGGGTCTAGGCCTATTATTAACCACAACAACCTTTAGTAGGTCAACCATGATCCCCTTATTAGAAATAATATGACTCCAAGAAGTAACAATATTCAGCCAAAATTAACATTTCGAGAATTTGGCATATAAGTACTGCTCCTTCAAGGTATGCAACATGATATGTAGTTGATTGGAATGATCCATCTCACTCTTAGAATACACCAGGATGTCATCTATGAACACAATGAAAAATAGATCAAGAAACTAATGAAAGACCTTATTCATCAAATCCATAAATATTGTGAGATTGTTGGTTAATCCAAATGATATCATAAAGAACTAAAAGTGCCCATACCGAGTATAGAAGGCAGTCTTAGGGATATCCACCTCCCTAATCTTAAGCTGATGATATCTAGTTCAAAGATCAATCTTAGAAAAGACTTTTGCTCTTTATAACTAATTAAATAAGTCATCTATCCTTAGAAGAGGAAACTTGTTCTTACCAATCACCTTACTCAAGTGTCGATAGTCAATACATATCCAAAGGGAACCATCCTTTTTACGCATGAATAATACCAACACACCAAATGAGGATACACTAGGACGGATGAAACCTTTATCCAAAAGATCCTTAAGTTGCTCCTTAAGCTTCTTCAACTCGGTCGAAGACATTCTATAAGGGGGAATAGGGATTAGATGAGCATTTAGAACCAGATCAATCCCAAACTTAATCTCCCTATTAGGAGGAACACCAGGAACATCATTAGGGAAGACCTTAGGAAACTCATTTACCACCAAAACTAAAGGCAAAGAAGGACCATTTGAGTTAGAATATTTTACTCGGACTAGATGATAGAGCACCTTTTGGAGATTAATCTATGATCTCTAAGATATGATATAAACTTCCCCTTAGGACCTATGGAACTACCCTCTCATTCAATAACCGACTCATCAGGGAACCTAAAAACAACCCTACAGGTCTTGTAATCTAAGGATGCATAGCATGAACGCAACAAATCCATCCCCAATATGACATAAAAATCCAATATCTATAGTTCAAATAGATCCACCAAAGTCTACTTACTATCTAGAGATACCACATACCACTATAGACTTTTTTAGCTACCAAAAATTCAACTACTTGGGTAGAAATATAAAAAAGGTCTGAAATAACCTAAGGACAAAAACCAAAATATCCAGCCACAAATGGGGTTACAAAAGATAGAGAAAACCCTAAATCAAGTAAAAAATACATATCTTGAGAAAAGAGTTTCAACATACCAATCACAATATCAGGTGATGGCTCAGATTCCTATCAGGTAATGTATACATATAGATGGTTCCAACCAGTGTCGAAACTAGATAGGACACCTTTTGGTGCCGGAGCTAATAATGGAGCAACTTGAACCTTACTCTCCCCTGAAGCAACTTTACCAACCAGACAGTTTCTAAGCATATTGCTTAGCTGACAATATTTGAAACATCTGTCCCTCCCGTCATCAGAAAAACCCTAATGCAACTGACAATAGAACCTACAAGGAGGACATGATGAAGTTAATTAAGACCTACTAGCCTAAGATTGGGCACTTTGTACCCTAAATTTGTTGCCACCCTAATGACGTTTGACACCTGATAACTTCGGGTAAAAAGTACTAGCAATGGAGAAAGAACCAGAACTCCCTCACTTCTTCTTTGGCCTCATACCGCCATCCCTACAATTTTTTTGCCACCACCCTGCTCAGAGAACCAAAACTTCTTACCCTATCTTTCCCCTATCTTAGTATATTTTTTCTTTTCCTCCTTCATATGTGGCATATGAATAACCAACCTAGATATATCTATGTCCTTCATCAGTAAGGCAGTCTTACTTTCAAAGATCAACTCATGAGACAATCATGAATCTAGCTTTCTTATCGTGGTCATCATATCTAAAATCATCTCTAGAGCATACCAAGACAACTAGTAAAATTTCAAGGCATACTCATTGATCGTCATCTTCCCCTATTTTAAATAAAAAAATTCCTCTACTTTTACTTTCCTCAACTCCTAAGCAAAGAAGTGGTTCAAAAATGCATTAGAGAAATCCTCCCACAAAGATGACTCCTTAATATCACCCTTTGCCCTATCCTATTCCTCGAACCATTGGTAAGCAATATCCTTTAGATGATAGGCTACAAACTCCTGCCCTTATATATTCGTGGCATGCCCAATACGAAAGATATTTCTATCTCATCCTAAAAAACTTGAGAACCCTCCTCTACCTTAACACCTATAAAAGTTGGAGGATTTAACCTCATGAACTTTCCAACCCTTATGGCCTCAAAAAATGGGGTAGTAGATTTACTATGCTTAGGCTGAGAAGCTACCAACTGAGTGATCATATGAATTGACTAGTGAAACTCAAGATCATTACATTATCTTGAGGAGGACTAGAGAGAATTAGAGGAACTCTAGAAAAATTAGGGACTAGACCCTTGGACCAGGTATGGATCCCATGAGTAGAGTGTGTCCCATCAACATCATCCCCAGTTGGGATAGAGGAGTTTTTATTAGCTTCAAACCACCGAGGCATGATGTGAGGGCAAGCAAATAGAAATTAGAAGAATCAAAGACATTAAACTCTATATCTCAAAAGAAGACAGTAAAAAAGTGAAAGATTCATGAATGCCTTATATTATCTCCCATTTGAGTATGGCGCGCTACAGACCCTTAAAAGAGACACTACTCTACACGACTTTGTGAACTCCCATTTGAACATGAACCTAGAGATCTGATACCAACTTGACACGACCCAAAATAGGTCCTTGTCATAATAGGAATCTCAAGCCCAACAAGGACCAGATATCGCCCCGTAACCTAAGTGACTTGTTTAGAACATATAAAAAGATAGCATGCTTAACCACATATAGACTTTGGGATAGGTCCAAGACCATGGACCACCCAATCAAGTCAAACCATCACATACCAAACCAACAACTATAACCAAAACCAAAATAATGACCAAGTCAATATCTATAACATAACAAAATGGAACAATTATAAATCCAAAATAGTTAACTTATGTCAGCCCTAATACTAATACCAATACCAATGCCAAGGTTGGCACTAATACTGACATCGCCCACACCAACCCATAGTAGTCCCACAAAGTCGATATCAAAAAGTAAAACAATATTTGGTAGGGATATGCCCCTTACCATAGACAAAAGAAAAGTTTATATAAAGACTAAAGTGTGTAAAGTAATCCATCAACCGACATGGATCCTTTAGAAGTATGGAAGCTCAAAACTTTAATCCAATATAAGATGACCCCAAATTCGATCACTAAGCAAGAGGAGTGGAATAGTTAGTTCCTGCATCGTATTGGGATACAACCGCTTGAAGACAGGTAAGTGGGTGAATGCTAGCAAGCACTCAGGATAAAGATAGAATAATTCCATCCTATAAAGCCAAGTAAAAAACCATATGCATTCACAACCATACATATATATAGTCTATGTCGTGAAAAGAAACTGAGTTTAGCATGCCTTAAAAACCATCAACCTTGGTATTTGAAGTTTAACCTTCCTAGAACCATCAATGGGCTAAATGGGTTTAGTATTACCCCCTGAATGGGGCGCAATACGTGTATCCTCACAAATTGAAGACACCATACGAATAGGGGATTCTTATGTACCCTTCGCTCTCAATGATACATATATATAGTGTAACTTAGGTGATTCTCATGAAACCCATAAGTATAACATGTGGTCTCTATGAGCAATCCTCATGTCAGCAAACATGAATTTCCTATGTCCATTCATTGGGCTCACACCTTCATGGTTAGCTATAACACCCTTCTATTATCGCCTAATTAACACTATTAGCACACAACCAACCCGCCAACTCAATATATTATCAACAAAGGTTATAAGAAGTGATATTATCCTAGTGATTATAAATTGCAAGCAATATCCTTAGCAAACCTTTTAAAAGAAGGGATTCCCATATACCCATAGATTCTATTATCATTAAGTTTCTTGGGTGATTCCCATGTACCCCACAAGTAGTTCATTATTAAGTTTGATTTGAGAATTCACATGTACCCCATAAAGCCTTCAATTAAACCATAACCATGACCACTAAGACCTTACCATTTAACCATTTAATACCATTTAAAACAATTAAACCAATTAGGGTTCCATTACCACTTTATACCATCAAAATTTTTCAATAAAAGTTTAAGAATATAACAAAAGCATTCTCATAGGCATTTCATCAAATATGTTAGGGGCATATAGTTTTCTAAATAAAAAAAAAATGCCAATAGACCATTTCATTGTCACCAAATGTCTAAACCGCCATTATAATATGAAAACGATAAGTAAAAACATGGGAAAACATAAATCAACCATTAATAGCCAAAACTGCTAATATATAATTCAAAACCCAAAACCATATAACAATTATTCCATGAAAACCATACATTAAATCATGCCTTAAGTTGAAATAACAATGAAGGAGGAGTAACATGCCTTAGATTATGAATAAGATAGAGAGAAACCACCCTTAAGAACCTTAATTGACCACTTTGAAGTAAACTGTTGCCTTTGTTTAGCTCAAGAGCCTTGAGAGAATTTGAGAGATTTTTTGAGTGTTTGATTAGTTGCAAATAGGTTAATGAAGCCCCAAAAGGTGTTTTGTATCATTGGGTTATGATAGGTTAAAAGGGTAAATATCAAGGTTACCCTCAACTTAAACTGTACAAATTTCCTGCAGGAAGATACGACTATAACCCCTCTAACCATACTCTATCATACAATTGGTACCCATCACTCGTACCCAAGGCATTCCTTGGACGTTAACACTATCCAATATATGACCACCAAGGACAATTCGTACCTAAGCTTACGACAAGTACCCTAGAACTATACCTTAGGTAGAATAGAATTCTCTTGGCTAGATATAGGGCGTCATATGATTTAACATCATACTACTAGTACCTAAACATATGACTAGTATGATCCATTTGTAACTTAGACATAAACCATCCAAACGAAACAAATCAACATATGAATTAAGGACCCTAAACTATACTCTATCATATGACAAATACCCATAGTCGTATGATGTCCAAAATAAGAAAATGAAGAAATTTTATAAGGACTAAAACTAAGGGTATTTCACTATGTAAGAGGTAGTAAATAAAAAAATTATCAAGTGGTTGGACGTAGGTATGGCTTATCTAATTTCAGATAGCAAGTGGGTAAGATCAGTCCATTGTGTGCCAAAAATAGATTAAATTACTTTGGTCCCAAATGAATAAAAATGATCTTATTCCAATGAGTCTAGTCATGGAATGGTCTATGTACATGGACCATTAGAACCTAAACTCTTGAATGAGAAAGATCACTATTTGATGTCTTTCATGGATTAGATGTTACACCATCTTACTAGTAGATTTTGTACTATTTTTGTACGGTTACTCGGTAAAAATTAGATTTTTAATAATCTCAAGGATTAAGAAAAGACCACTTTCATTTGTCCATATTCCATTTTTAGATTCAAAGAATGCCTTTTAGTTTGGGCAATGTACTCGCAACCTTTAAGTATTACATGATGGTGATATTTTCTAACATGATGAAAGACACTAATAAGTTATTCATAGATGACTTCTTGTTTAAACCCTTAGGGTTGCATCACATAGTGTAGGACTAGGTCCCCAAAGTCAATCATAAGTAAAACCACTAAAAATCGACTAGGAATAAAACAATGCAAGAAATGTAAATAACATAAGATTTAACATGGAAACCCCCTTGATCAAGCAAGGAAAAACCATAGCTTGACCTTATAAGCACCCAAAACATCACTATAATCAAACTCATAATTATAGTCTTTAATGAACCTAACCCTAGGTTCCTCCTGCTTGTAATAACTCTGCTACAAGACTACCTTAGCAACTAAGTAAAGAACACACTTTGATATTGATTAACTCTAACCAATATCAACCTTAGCTAACTCTACCTAAGTTCTATTAAAGAAAAAGTAAAAGAGCATTACTCTTATAACTTGAGAAATTCCATTACAAATCAAGACTCACTCAAGAACAGTCACTATTTCAACATATAAAAGAAATAAGAACATGAGAAATACTTGAGCAATGTTGAATTTTTTCTTTATCTCTCTAATATCTAATAAGAATAAATAACTTGATGAAGATGGATTCTTTTTCTTTTATAGATGAGTGATGATTAGGGTTGAAATATAATTGGACCAGGTGTCCTCAATAGTTCAAGAATCACCTGCATAATTTGATACACTGGTGGACAAATATGTATAGACATGTTGTAGTTGTATTGTAACCTTGGACATCTATACACCAAGTCTCTTGTAGTCATCTACTCATCATGAAAAAAAGATACAATAATTTCCTCCTTTTTGATGATGGCAAACCTACCATAGAGTTTTAAGCATTAATACTTATGATTCATAAATAATATTTAATTAGTGTAATTACTACTACTAAAGATAAATGTCCACCCTATTATGCAATCAAAACTTAGGGACTTGGTCTCTTATTTTCAACTGCTATCAACCTTTAATTATTTCCCCATGTCATTATGCTTTATTACTTATTTAGTGCATTTACATACTTCCTTCTATCAGTATCCCTTCAAATCTTCACACATATACAGCACTTGGTACCTGGCCCATAACATCATCAGTACGTACGTACACCTAGTCCTTAACATATAAAGTCAGTGTTCCCCTTTTGGCACTAATGAAATATGAAAACAGTAAATTAAGATTATGGATAAGCACAAGATAGTTAACTCATGGCCACTGGGACAACACTATCATAAAGAATAGTTCTAAAATAAAGGAAACAAATAAGGCACATAAGAATAAATTTATTCACTATTAACACCATTACAATATACCAAAAAATCATCAAATAACTATATGCAAAGGCCACAATAGAGACTGACACATGAAACTGACACATTAGGACTCAGGTTGAATGGGGCTTAAGGGAGAGTGACTTTTACAACATGTCCATTCTAGTAGTCTCAGCAGCATGAGCATCCAGTAACTATTTAGCAAGGGCCTTTACTTCAGCATCTAACCTGTGAACCTCACCAGTTAATTCTGTGACCTTACCCTTGATCTTTGTATTTTCCCCTGTAAGTTCTTCACTGGTACCTAGTCCCTATGAGGACAAATTCTTATTCTGTAGTTTTAGGGGCACTATTTCAATGTTCTTTACTTATATTCTCCATTTCTTTGGTTATGCTTTTTTTAGTAGCCAAAAGTTTTGATACTTGGAATATAGTTCCCACTTTCCCTTCAATGCCTTTATTCTCCACCAAGGTTATCATGCTAAACTTTTGTTTGACAGTTCTAGGGGTTCCATTTGTCCCAATTACTCCTATATATTTAAATAATTTATTTAGGATGGACCTATCTGGCATTCCATGCTTACCTTCTTTCTCATAAATCACCTTTTTCATGTGCTTAATCATAAGAGCGAGTAAGCTTATCAATTAAAACTTACTCAAACATTCTATTAAGAACAAGTCAACACTAGAAGCAATGGTCATCTTTTTTGATTTAGGCAACAAAACCTTATTTACAAATTAAAACTCCAACTAGAACTTACTTTTAAGAAATTTCTTTTAAACCTAAGCTATTAAAGTCCCACCCACTTTTGAGGCTTCAATTGTTGTTTCACAGTAGTCCTTACACCTAGTATAGGTACATCCAAAATTTTCCCAACCCCTCTTTATCTAGATATGTCTCCTTCTCATTCAGTAGACTGGTTAGACTCATCCCATACCTTGAAAAATTTATGGTGTAATAAAATTGTCTAACTTAATTTTCAAACACTATAGGAGTTGATTCTTCAAGTATCTGCAGCCATCCTTGATGCCTGACATACTCTAGAAACTCCACCATCCCACGTTTCTCATAGATCTTGGGATCAAAGACTTCCTAACAACACCTTTTCTATTTTTAGGCTTCTAATCCTTCTTTTTTTAGACATGACTTTATTTTCTTCCTTATTTTTCATTCTTTTAGGCTTATTCTTGGCTCTTTCTGTTCATTAATTTTACTATTTATAGGGAAAGGTCACTTAGAGACCTTTTTTCTTTTAACAACAGTATGTTTTTTTTACCTACAGCAGGACTGCTAGTCTTTGGAGTAGAGGATCTAGTCCTTCCAGCAACATGAACTTTCTGTCTTTTCTTCTTAGTTGAAACATTTGAATTAATGTTGTCATCTTCTCCAATCTACTACTTTGACATTCTAATCCTTCTCTACATAATTTTTTTTATTCTTCTTCTTTGGTGGTAGAAGACTTCTCTCCTTCATTGCTTTTGCTAGCAATTTCATTTCTGACCCCCTAGTAGAATAGGATCTTGCAACTTGTACACCAGAGTCAATAATTTTCTCCTTTACTTTATCGCCCTTCAGTTTGTTTATTTTCCAAATTAGAGTTGTTCATCCTCATCCTCTTCATCTTCCTCAATAGGAGGTAATACAAACTCCTCATCCTTTGTCAAATCATTCTTTTTTTATATTGTTTGCTCCTCTGCACATACTAAACATTCATTGGGATCATTTGCAAGATAGAGTAGATTCTCAGGTAACCAATTTACATTATTAACTAGATCAGTTTTTTTTACTGGAATCTCTTCATTACAAAGTTGGGCAAAGAAGGGGTTAGACTCAAAATAAGTAGGAGAACCATGTACTTGTAAATTCTATTAAATTTTTGTATATTTTAATTCTTCATAGTAGACATTAATTTGAAAAACATTGGAGGACTCTAGTTTTTTTAGGGAAGATGTCCTTTAGATTGAGGAATTCTTGGTCAAATGGAGAACCAAACCCTTTATTTAAGTAATTTTCCATAACTGACTTATTAGGACATTTACTAGATCTTATAATTTCGTCTAGAATAGTTTTACCTAGGGTTTGAGGAATTTCATGAGTAGAACTAATGGATAAAGCACTTACCGACTCTTTAGGATGGACAAAAGATAATTCTTTTATGGGGTTTAAAGAAGATGGGATTTCATCCATTTTGATTTTTTGTGAGAGCAAAAAAAAGGACAATTTTTTATTAAGGAAGTGAAGGATTTAGAAAAAGGATCTGAGTTAATTTGAAAGAGAGTGAACTAAAATAATTTGATTTTATAATTAATGAAATGCCCGTTTGACATTTAAGAGGTACCTTTTTGAATAGACACGACTGATTATAAAGGTATGACTCTTCATATTTGAATCAAATTGATAGCTTTTGTTCATATAGGAAAAGACATATGGCCTTTTTAACCAAAGATTTTGAATTTTTAAGGATACTATTTTGGTACTAAACTGAGAGATGGGACTAGAAACCTCTCTTTCTTGAGTAAATTCTTTACTTGTGTTTGTCTTAACTATTTTTCTCCAAAGTTGTTCATATGGGTGTATTACCTATAAAGGTATAGAGCTGAGTTAGATTAATGTGCACCTACTTTATCATTGATACCTATCTTGTTAACATAGCCATTTTTTTGGAGTGAGACTGACTCCAATATTAGGTCAGGGTATTTTGAACAAGCTTAGTGTCAACTTGATTTCTGGTACAGGTTTGAAGACTAGGTCCCAAACTTTACTTCACTCATACTGCCTCAAATTCTTTTTTCTAAGATAAATTCCTTTAGGACCAGTTCCTTTGAAATCAATTATTCAAAATGAGACACTTCAACCTTGGAGTGTCTTGAGAGAGAAAAACCAGTATTGCACTTAGAACACATACTATCAATAAATCATTCCTAACTACAACCTCCATTCACATACCTAGAACAATGATCACTTGTTGGATATAGGAACCCACTTGAGCTTGAGTTCCTAGTAAGAGGACAATGGTGTGATCAAATCCTTCTGAGCACATCTAGGTATAGATTTCTTTTTTACCTTTTTCAAGAGTTTGGAACCCTTAGTATGTGAATACCCATACTAAATGTATTCAGTACTACTTATTTTAGCTTTTATCCAATATTGACATCTTTACTTCAAGTTCTTATCTCTTCCACAGTGATTACATAAAGGTTAGTGAAGAACTCAAAAGGTGAGTACAAAAGTGCATAACTCTGATCTAAGAGATTGTACTTTTTAGTTAGAGTTATGCACTTTTGATATTCACAAACATATTTTGATTCTAAGATCCAATTTATATCTTTGGATTTAAATGTATTGATTTTGATCCATTAATTCAATTACAGCCTTGGGTTTTTACATATCTTCTTATTATGATTTCATCTGTGCTTTCAACCATAAATGTTATTGATATTTTCACAATCATGAGTAGCTAAACCCATAGCTAGGGTTGTGGAAACCCTAATAGAATGACGAAGTAGGGGAGGTGCGATTGTTGATCTAAAACAATACCCATGGCATACATTGCTTTATCTTTATTATAATAGATTTCTTAATGGGTGAACACATAATAATCCCACCTAGATATTGTTGCTTACTCCAAAAGAGGAGTAGTGACTTGGAAAAGATAAGGACAACAGTAATTTGAAGTTAATTGTTGATCCATACTATTCATGGAATATAGTGAATGACCTTTTACAGTCATCTAATAACTAGAGACTAAAAAGATAATACTTAACTGGGATCAAGATAAGGTTTATTAAGACGACATCCTGACACTCAAAAAGTAAAGGGTGAAATCCTTCTACTCATCCAAACGACCGTAGAAAGTATAAACTTATCAATTTTATATGCAAGGTTTTGGGTTGGTTCAACAACATACAATAAGCCTACGGAGTTGAGATGCTAGGTGGAATGCAATCCTAGTGTTCATCTTAACTGATTAAAACCAAAGTCAATATAGTTACTTACTCGAGATTACTATATCAAAACCCCATCTACTTTTCTTATTTTGCTCATTGACTAGAATTGCTGAGATCTACAAACCACATGTTCCCTTGGGATTCGACCCTAACCTCTGTTGGGTTACTATATTTCGACAACGAGCATAAAATTTCCACAGTGAGAACAAAAATGTATAGATCTTACCCAAGATATTATGAGTATCCTTGATAACTAAGCCACTTTCCATAATATGCACCTTGACTAGAAAAGTTAGAAAGGATCTGTGAAGTTACAGTCTATTTAAGAGATTTGTTATGCTCTTCTTTCAAATGGACTAGGTCCCTTTTTAAATCTTCATTTTTGTGAAATGCAGACATAAGATGTTTTTTAGAATCCCTCAACCTTTCCTCAAGTATAATTTGAATCTCTTTCTTCCCATTTCTATCTACCTCATTTACTTTCTTTAGATTACTTATCAAACTCAAATTTTCAGATTTTATATTTGAGAACAATTTTTTTATTTCAAAAATTTGAAGAGTTAAAAAGATTTTCAACTTTTTCTCTCAAAGTAATTTTCTCTGTAGTGAGTTCACATACAAAGTCAATCAAGATACTAGCAAGCTTTTTTATCTTCCTTCCAGAGTAGTAGTTATCTAGGTTATCCTTAATGTTAGAAAGAGTTAACTCTTTTTCTTCTTCATATTATGTGTTAGACATAAAGGCAAGAAAGGCATCATAGATAGCTAGACTATGTTGTACTGCTAACATAGACATATCTTCAGGCTTGTCATTTCCATCAGATTAACTAGAAGAATCTCCCTATGTTATCCGAGCTTGCTTTACTACATTATCAGCAATAACCTGATTTTCTATAGAAATATAGAACTTTTGATGCTTAAAATATGGAAAATATGAAAGTTTCTAAGGCTATTTTGTTAGATATGATCCATTTTGGGTATGTTTTGCAGGAAATCATGTTTTGGATTCTAAGTTTGTGTAATAGGTAAAAAGGTGTTTTTGGGCACTTTTCAGAGCAATTACGGATATTTGGGATGTTTTACATCTTTTTTGTGATCATATCATTTTCAAGAAGTAAAAGAGATCTAAAAATATAACCTCGACACCTACCAAGTAAACCTATGGACCGCATGTAAGACCTACGAACTGCAGGTAGGCAGAGCAGGTGCTATAGGTTGAAATCTTAAGAGCTAGATTGTAGGATTTGTACATGAGGTTTGGAACTACACCCTATGTTAGCACCTCAGGTACTACCTATACCTTTTGCCAGACCGCAGGTACAGAGAATAGGTGGCCACCGACTGAATTTTCCCCTATTTCGTTCGGGCTTTGGTTTTAGGGTTTCCTCTTGTGCTATAAATACACTGTATGTACTTTATAGTAAGAGTTAAGAACTTTTGATATTCAAAAACATATTTTGATTCCAAGATTCAATTTTTATCTTGGAATTTTTTTATATTGATTTTGTTCCATTAATTTAGTTACAGTTGTGGCTTTTTACACTTCCTCTTATTGTGATTTCATCTATGCTTTTAAATATAAATGTTATTGATGTCTTGATAGTCATGAGCAACTAAAACCCATAGCTAGGTTTATGTAACCCTAGAATATTAATGAAGTAGGGGAAGTGTGATTGTTGATCTAAAAAATTACTAGTAGAATGCATAGGTTTATCTTTATTATAACGTATTTCTTAATGGGTGCACACATTAGAATCTCGAATAGATATTATTTATTACTCCAAAAGAGGAGAACTGACTAAGAATAGAAAAAGACAATAGTAATTTAAAGTTAAATATCGATCCATGCTAATCATGGAATATAGTGAATGACCATTAAATTTCATCTAATAACTAGAGACTCAAAAGGTAATAGTTAATTGGGATCAAGATAAGGGTTAGTAAGAATACATCCTGAGACTTAAAAGGAAAAAGGTGAAATCCTTCTACTAATCCAAAATACTATAGAAGGTACGTAACTTATTGATTCTAAATGCAAGGTATTGGGTTGGTTCAATAATACACGATAAGCCTACGGAGTTGAGAATAAAGGGGGAACACAATCCTAGTGTTCACCTACAATGATTACAATTGAAGTCAACATAGTTACTTGCTCGAGATTACTACATCAAAACCCCCATTTACTTTTCTTATTTTGCCCATTGACTACAATTACTGAGATCTACAAACCACATGTTCCCTTGGTATTTGACCCCAACTTCTATTTGGTTACTATATTTTGATAGAGACCGTATCATTATCTAATAGAGGTGTTGTTTGGATATCAGCAAAAATTTTACACCGTTGTCGGGGAACACGGTGTTGAATTATGATTGAAAGTTGTTGTAGATTTTGGGTTTTTCTTATCGTACTTATTCTTAGCTGGTCATACACCATTTTATTCCTAGCACACAGAGTAAAGGTCATCATTTACTCCTAATAAATCCAAATCTACAGAGGATCCTACAAACACCTGGTAGGATGTCTGAGAAAAAAAAAGATGAACCTCCTAAAGGGGTTGTGATAATCTATCTCTCATTACTCCCAAAGGAGTATAGGATATAGTTAATTGAAAGACTAGCCAGCTTTTGGATAAAGAAGAGAACAAGAGAAGGGTAGTGAAAGAAGCTCATAGGGTAGCTAGGAAGGCAGATCTAGCTGAGCAGAGACTAGCAGCAGACCGCTGAGAAGAAACATGAAGAAAACTTAAACAATGCTAGAGGTTTCCATGTTCAAGTCATACTGCCGTAACAGTATATACGTCTATATATAGATGATTAAGAAGACTTGGTATATGTTGAACCAGCAGAGACTGGATCCATAGTTCCTCCTGTTTTCCCCCAAGCATCAAGTTTGATATCACAAGTGCAATGATCCAACTTATAAATCTGAAGGGTGTGTTTGCAAGTCTGCATACAGATGATGAAAAATTGCTAATTTCCTTGGGATATGTAGTTCATATACAAATTTACGGATGAATTAGGAAGCACTTACACTAAGGCTTTTTATTTTCTCACTTACAGGAGAAGCATATTTATGGTTAGGAGAACTGCTAAGGGGCTCTATTACTACATGGAATGAGTTGCACAAGCAATTCTTGAAATGGTTTTTTTCTCCATTTGGGATGTTGCAACTCAAGGATAAGATCTATAACTTCAGGTAGTCGTAGTGAGAGTCTATGCACGAGTCTTGATTTATGTTCAAGAAGAAGTTGAGCATGGTTCCCAATCATTGTTTGTCAAGGACATGCTTATTCAAGATATTCTAGATAGCCCGTACCATCAGCATCTAGGGCCATAGCAGGCATCATATCCGGAGGAGATTTTATGATAATATACTGGGAGGCAGCTTTAGAGTTATTAGATTAGATCTTTTTCACTAACCGAGGGTGGCAAACTCAGAAGACTGGGAGGGGATATGGAACTTATGCTATTGGTGCTTCCTATCACTAAAAAGTAGTTGATGACATAATAGTATAAGAGATTACATTACTAAAGATTGATTTTACGGTACTAGCAAAGCAGCTTATAGCAGTGACTTCTGAGAAAGTAAATATAGTAGCAGTACAGGGGTCAGCTTCCAAAGCATACGAGTTTGAATTAGAATATGAAGTAAATTATCTTGATCATCAGATGGAGAGTTTTTGAGCCCAAGGTCAAGGGAACTAAGGTTGAAATTACTATGACAGATACAAATACCATAGTAAAGAGAGAGATGGTGACTGAAGAAAAAAGTATAACTATAAAAAGCAGGGAGATTTATAAATTACACCAAGCAAACGAGATGGAAAATCTAGAATGAAAGAGATGCTGGACAAACTAGTGAAGTGTCAGGAAAATAAAGAGATCAACTTTAAGGAGATTAAGGCTAATATTTAAGGATTGAGTTAGAAAGTTATGTCACATGCCACTCCTATCAAGTAGTTGGAACACTAGTTCAGGAAGATGTCAGCTACTCTAAACCAGTGGTAGCCAGGTACCCTTTCGATCAACATGATGCAAAATCCTAAAAATGATGGTCACATACTTGCTATTACCATGAGGAGTGGTATCACTACTATGAATCCCCCACTACCTACTGAAAAATTTGTTGATTGATGAAACACCTATTGTTGAGTCTGAGAAGGTAATGCTGCTTAAAATAAAGGTAAGGGTCTGATCACTGAGCTAGAAATCAAACAAATTTTTAGACAGACCCCACTTTTTCCTCAGAGATTGAGGTAGAAGACAGAGCAAGGTAAGTTAGAGAAATTCATTAATTTATTGAAAGAATTGATCTTGAACATACCTTTTCTACAGGCGTTTGAGTGGATTCCTAGATATGCCAGGTTCATGAAGAAGTTTGTCACAAGGAAGAAAGGAGAGATATTTGAGGATGTTGATAGTATATACCAATATAGTCCAGTCACAACTAGGTATTTGGCACAGAAAAAGGGTGATCCTTGTACATTCATTATGCCATGTACTTTTGGGTCATCCCGATTTGCCAAAGCCTTATATAATTTTGGGGCCAGCATTAATTTGATGTCGCTAGTCGTATTCAAGTAGTTAGACTTGAATCCACTAGAACCAAATTTGATACAGCTATTGATGGTTGATCGTGTAGTGAAGAAGCCTATGGGAATCTCTTTTAATATTATTATAAGGGTGGATAACTTTATCTTTCTGGTTGATGTTATTATCCTAGATTATGAGGTTGACACCAAGATGCCCATTATATTAGGAAAACTATTTATAGACACAAGTAGAGCTGAGTTAAAATTTAGAGTCAATGGTAAGGAAGAGACATTCAACAACCAAAAATCAATGAAGCAGCCAACTGAAATGAGGGTAGTATTGATGATTGATTGTATTGATAACCATGGAGGATACTCTTATGGATATCTTGAGGAATTCTAAGTAGCCAACATACGCACGCCGTGCCACAACATTAAATCAATTATTGCATAGAAGGCAAACCATGGGCTTATTGGTGAAATCTAAGTAACCAAATAGCCATGTCATGCTGAAATATTAAATCAAGTATTAAGTGGGAGGCAAACCATTAATTTAGTGTTCATGCTTTTGTTGTTTTTGTCTTTTTGAAGGTTCTTAGCTTTTGAACATTACTAGGACTATGGTACCTGCATGTTTGTTACACAAGAGGACAAACCTCTACTGATATTGTGTGCCAACTATACAGTATTTTACACGTCCAAGGACCTGGTCCCTTTTAGTTTAGTTGTTCATCATCAAAACTACATATAGCAATATTTCATACTGAGTAGTCAACATGTCTACTTATGAATCCTTCACATCAGTGGTACTTTTATGAGTATTCCTCAGTCAATCCCAGATCTCCTTGGCACTTTCACAAGCTGAGATCCTATTATATTCATCAGGTCTAATACCACACACTAGCAGTTTCTTGGTCATGTAGTTTTTCTCAATTGTCTTGCTATCATCATTATTAAATTCTCTCCTGCTTTTGACAACCATTTATGTCACTTGTCCTTCTTTGACATCTCTAATAGAAACATAAGGACCATTAAGAATTATGTCCATCATTTCACTATCCTCAGCCATAATAAATTCAAACATCCTGGTTTTCCACTGCCCATAATACTGTTCATTAAATTTAGGTGGCCTATTGGTAGATTTCCCTTCTTCCAATTTAGGTAGAGAAGCTATGCCAACCAAATCACTCTAGGTATGAACTTTTTAGAGTGTTCTGTCTTTGATACCAATTTTAAAAACCTTGAGAGTTGCACCACACAGTGAGGGACAAGGTATCCCAAAGTTAATCATAGTAAAAAACATAGCAAACCAACTAATAATACAAAATAGTGCAGGAAATGAAAATAACACAAGATTTAACATGAAAACCCCTTTCTTAGGGGAGAAAAAACCACTGCTTGCCCTCATAAGCACCAAAAACATCACTATAATCAAAATCCTGATTACAGTATTCAATGAATGTAACTCTAGGTTCCTCCTACTTGTAATAACTCTACTATAATCCCACCTTAACAACTCTTCTAAGAACACACTTTGATATTGATTAACTATAACTAATATCAACCTTAGGTAACTCTACCTAAGTTCACTTAAGGAAAAAGTAAGAAAGCATTATTCTTATAACTTGATGAATTCAATTACAATTCAGGCCTCACTCAATAACAATCACTCTTTCATCTTACAAAAGAAATAAGAACATGAGAAATACTTGAGCAATGTTGAATTTTGAGTGTTTCCCTCTTTCTCTCTTTAGCTATCGGATTTAGAATATACAAAAACCACTTGATAAAGAAGCATACTTTTCCTTTTATAGATGAGTGATTATTAGGTTTGAAATATAATTTGACCAAGTGTCCTTAAAAGTAAGAGAGCATTAGTCTTATAACTTGACTAATTAAATTACAATTCAGGCCTCACTCAATAACAATCACTCTTTCATCTTACAAAAAAAGTAAGAACATGAGCAATAGTACAAGAAGCACCTGCACATTTTATTACACTAGAGGACAAAATTATGCAGATGTGTGCCAGTTGTACTATACCCTTGGATATCTAGGGACCTAGTTCCTTGTAGTCATCTACTCATCATAAAAAAAATACATTATTTCTCTATTATGGGTGATTGATTTGAATATTTTTTCACCCATCTCGCCAATGTTCTAAATAGATGTGAGGAATATAACTTGGTTTTATTTTGGGAGATGTCTCACTTCATCGTTAAATATGGAATATTGCTTTGTTACAATATTTCCAAGTAAAAGAGTAAGGTCAATAAGGTAAACATTAAGACAATTGAAAAGTTTCCTCCACCAATTTTTTTGAAGGGTATTCATAGTTTTTTAAGATATATAGGGCTTTCATAAAGATTCATCAAGGATTTTTATAAGATCATCAATCTATTATGTATGTTATTGGAGAAAGAGGTGAAATTCCTGTATCATGATGCATGTCTAAAAGCATGAGTGCTTGAGAAATTAATTTCTCTCTTATTATTTTGCCTAATTGGTCTATATCATTCGAGGATATGTGTAATACTAGCGGCCTAGACCTTGATGCAGTTCTAGTCCAAAGGTGGGAGAAGATCTTACATTATATCTACTACTCTATCAAATTTCTAAACCCTGCTAAAAAATTTATCGTGTGATTAAACAAGAGTTTTTTGTTGTGGTTTTTGCTTTTGAGAAATTTTGTTTTTATTTGTCTGGCATGAACGTGATTTGCCTATTGACCATGCGCTCCTAGGTGCCTTATGGAATATAAGTATTCAAAATCGAGGTTAATTCATTGGGTACTCTTGTTGAATGAATTTGACATTGAAGTCAAGGATCAAAAGGGACTAAAAATCAAGTATCCAACCACATATCACACTTTGAAGAAGAAGTTATTTTAAAATAGAAATATGAGCTTGAGATTGATGATACTTTTATGGATGGTCAAGTATTGTTCACATCGCATGATTTTATTACTTGGTATGCAGACTTTCCAAATTATTTGATTAGTGTTATGGTTCGTGAAGACATTTTGTGTATGCAACGAAAGAAGTTTATGCATAATTTGAGGAAGTTCTTTGGGGATGAGTCATATTTATTCTACGTATATGTAATGAATTATTCAAAAATGTATGCCTAAAGTTGGGATGATGGGTGTCCTACAGGCATTCCATTTATCCCCAGTGTGGGGTCATCATAGTAGTGAACAAATGGTGATTTATGGATATTATTAGCCTACTATTTAAAGGATGCACATGATTATTCAAGGACTCGTGACCAGTGCCAAAGTCAAGGAAACATCTCACGAAAGCAAGAGATTCTAAAGACCACTATTCTTGAACTTGAATTATTTGACATATGGGGTAGTGACGTCATAGGCCCCTTTAAGAATTTGCATAGCATGATGTATATTTTGGTGGTTGTCAACTATGTTTCCGATTAGGCGGAGGAAATTGTTCTTCCAAATAATGAAGGTGAGAGCATCACCACCTTTTTGAAAAATAACATCTTTTGTAGATTTGGTACACCATGGGCTATCATAAGTAATGGCAGCTTGCACTACTTCAATCATCTTTTTAATACATTGCTTGAGAAATATGGTGTGAAACAAAAGTAGTAAACACCTTAACATCTTAAGACAAGTGGATAAGTTGGGGTAAAAAATCATGAGATAAAGCTTATATTGTCAAAAACTATTAATGTCAACAGGACATACTAGGCTAGAAAGCTGGATAATACAATGTGAGCCTACCAATCAACGTTTAAGACCCACATATATGAGTTCACATATCAGCTTGAATATGGAAAAGCATGCCACTTACCCATCAAACTTGAATATCAGACTTTGTAGGAATTAAAGAAGTTGAATCTATAATGGAATGATGCGGCAAATTTAGGAATAAAAACACTGAACAAAATTGATGAAATCCATCTTGCACTTTATGAGAGATAAACCTTATAAAACTAAAAGACAAAATTATACTATGATAGAAAACAAAGAGAATTTGACCCAGGTGACTTGGTCTTATTGTATAATTTGTGGCTTCACTTGTTTCCTATCAAGCTAAAGTTCAAATGGTTTACACCATTCGCTATGGTAAAGATATTCTCGCATGGGGCAATTGAGTAGGAAAGAGATGAGGATGTTCCGTGTAAAGCATTATGTTGGAACTACAAAGGAGATTAAGTCATGTAAGAAGTTCATACTTGACGAAGTTTGAATAGTCAAAGAACTTACGTCGTGCTGCGATGTTCAATCAGCTATTGTTTAGATAGAAACCCAAAAGATTGTCATTGTAATAGATAAGATGTTTTATGTTATAGTATCATAATGTGTTCAATTTTACAAGGAGATGGATGAAATAAAAATAACAGGAACAAGGGAAAATTTTTAACTCACGAATATCCTAACGACCTATACATGGCCACCACGGCTTGTGAGACCTATCATGAGCTTGAATCTTGTCCTGTTAAGTCGTGAAGTCTAGGGCAAACATATAAATAATCCTGACTTGGTCTGACCCATTCGCATGTTTTCAATGGGTTAAAAAAGGGTTAACACATGATTTCTTATATTTTGAAACCAAATTTTACATTAAGAGAATTTAAAACTCCTTCAACCACAACTCCACATTCAACGAAAATCATATCAATCAAAAACCATAATTATTCCTCACTTCCATAACCATTCCACTCCCTTTTATTTTCTTCTTAATTTTCCCTATCAAACTTTTATCCTTTGGTGTATCAAGCATAGTAGTTTATTTTTTAACACTTTAAACTCTCTTTCTTCCCTACTAAAATTATCAGTGTGTTAATAGTAAGTAAAGTAATTTATTATGCCTTAATAATGTTAGCATGGCTCATGGATTAGGGTTATGTAATACCCCAAAAAGCCAAAGCAATGTTCGCATCTTGTTAGAAGCTCATAGATAGTACATCATGGTTCTTTGGTAGACTTATGAGATAGTTTAATGTATATTAAGACTTCTAATAACTCCAAGCCATTAGACGAATCAAAATAATCCTTATTGATTGAAATTTTTCATAAACATATTTTTTTAGTCAACTTTAAATGAGCATATATTTTGATCTACTTAGAAATTTCTAGCTAAAGACCCACCAAATGATAAAAGATTGAATTATCTTTCCAACTATACTAATATTTCCCAAATCTGATTCTCAGTTGAGAAGTTATGACAGTTTTAGTGAAAGCATTAGCTCAATACGAGCAGCACCGCGTCGCACCAAGGGTTTATTTTTGTAGTTTTCAATTTCAAGAAAGTCACCTCGATCAACATCGTATCATGGTAAACGTACAGTTAGGAATTTTCCATTTCCAGTGGCGCAATGCGATAGCACTGCATTGCACCGTTGGGAAAAATGGGGCTCATCAGTTTTCTAGTGGCCCAATGCGATTGTACCACATTGCGCTGGAGCCAAAAATTGGGATTCCAGTGAGGAAAATTTTTAATTATTTTAGGGGAAGCTGGGTCTTTTTCCATGACCCTAATCAGTCCAAAACACGAAATTAATTCCCTAAAATCCTACTTAGTCATTATTCTATTCAATTTCTCTCAAATTAAGAGAATTCTCTTTCAAATAGAAAATCTTAGCCTTCAAGATTCTATATCAATTCCCAAAAAAATTTCGAAGAATCTTGAAGAATTAAATTACTCTAGTATGTTAAGTGTTCATCGTTGGGTTCCTTTCAACCATGGAGTTTAAGTATCCAAATTTTAAATTCAAAATTGTAATCTTTACAAGTTATTATGATTTTTATTATGATTTCTTGTTATCTTTACAAATTATTAGGATTTTCATTATGATTTCCAACCATGAATTCATATGAATTGTAATTATACACCATGTTTACATGAAATTATTGTTGTATTTGAACCCCACATGTTTTAATATTGATATTCACTGATTCAAAACTTAATTAGAGATCATGATGATGAAACCATGTTATTTCTACAAGTTTTAAACTATTTCCATGCTTAGCTTAAACTATGAATACCAATTGTTTGATGAAATTCCTACAAGAATGAAATTTTGATAAATGCTTTCATATTATGTTCTTTAAGTTTAGTATTATTTTACTACTATCGAGTCATGGGGGTTATGAATACTCAAAACCCTAGTTTTTTACTTAGTCTCAGTACCTTCAGAATAGTTTCAGAATATGTTATAAGCACTATTCGTTTAGTCAGTTATCATAATCAGTTAAACTTAGGACATTCCAATATTCTAATTCAATTCAGTTGGGAGTAGGATTTAGCACTGAGCGAGTGCAGGGATGATGACTTCTATATCAGATAGGCAGAGTTGTTAGTATTAGTAATTGTGCTCCAAAACTATGTATCAAGCATATGATGTGGGAGTCACCTAAAATTTTAGGCTTGACTACCTCGCAGGGGTCACCCGTCAGTTTAGGCTTGACACCCTAAGTCCTTTGGGATATCACATCAGTATAGTGGATCTACACAACAAATGTTAGTACCTGTGACACGGTACTAACACTCTTTCTACTGGGGTTACAGGTTGAACCTCGATTAGCTCAGATTGGGGCATGTCAATTAAATAATACCTACCATAATCTTAGTCCAGTAATTAGTTCAGAAATTTAGTTTCAGTTACTTGACCATAGCATACAAATATTAGTGATTCAGTTATCAGATTTTAATATTTACAGATTATACTCAAAATATGTTATATGCTTAGATATGCATCCTTGGTACTTACAGATTTCCTGCATCCTTAGTACTTACAGATTTTATGCGTCCTAGGTATTTATAGATTCCATGTATCCTCAGTATCTATATATTTTATGCACTCTATTTAGTGCTTCATGTTATATATATATATATATATATATATATATATATTCAGACAGTTTATTATTTATCTTCATGAAACCATGCATATCAGCCTACCTCATTTAGCATACCAGTACATTCAAAATACTAATCGCATACTCTTTTTTTGTGCTATGATGTATCATATAATAAGTTTGGATACTTAGTTCTCAGATCGAGTATAGATTTTCCAGACTATCAGTCGTAGAAGTTGTGAATCTTTATATTTCGAGGACATGATTTATTTAGCTCAGATTACTTTATCAATTTTAGTCATTTCTATTTAGGTAGAGTTAGTTAGGGGTTTGTCCCATTAGCTCCTCAGTCAGTCAGTAGAGGATTTTTAGAATAGTACAGATAGTTAGTCAGTTTTCATATTTCAGTTGTTATTATCACACATCTACCTAGTATTATCAAGTTGTTCCTTATATATTTTATCAAATTTATTACCTAAAACCTTATGGCATTCCTCAGTTAAATTCAGCATATGTTATGTTCTTATCAGTTTTACTCAGTGCACATAGGAGGTACTAACTCATGGGTTAGCTTGTGGTCTCTCAAGACTGTAAGCACCGTATGACACCCAGGGTGTACTCGTGGGGCATTACAAACTTAGTATCAAAGACAAAGATTTTATAGTTTCCTAGGAAGTCTAAAAGTTGTGTCAATTAGAGTCTTGTGCACGGGTGTGAAGCACGCCACACTACTGGACAAGAGGCTACGAGGCTTTTTAAGAAAAATTTCCTTTTATTTTAGTGTTCATGTCATATGATTGAGCATGATGCTCATGTTAAACTCTTTGTCTAATCTATTCTCCCTTCTATTTATAGAATATGCCTCCTAGAATGACAAATGCAAGAAAAACATTAAACCTGCCAGTACCTCCGCCCATTCAAGAAGATCCCCTGAATGAGCATGTTTCTTATGCAGAGTTCAAAGCTCTATTCACTACTCTAGCTCACTCTGTAGTGGCTCAGAATGCTCAGCCAGCAACTGTTCCGACCAACCCACTAGTCAATACTGCCGCAACTAGGATTTAGGACATTACTAGAATAAACCCTCCGTTGTTTTCAGGATCTAAATCTAAATATGATCTGTAGGAATTCTTAGACATGGTAAAAAAGGTAAGAACTACTATGGGGGTAACTTCTAGTGAGAATGCTGAGTTAGCTGCCTATCAGTTATAAGATTTGGCTCATACATGGTTTAAGAAGTGAAAGGTAGATAGAGGCACAGATGTAGGGCATATAGAATGGAAAGAGTGTGCTACTGCCTTCTTAGATAAATTCGTCCCATTGGAGCTAAGGAAAGATATGGTGTTAGATTTTGTTAACTTGAGGCAGGAAAACATGAGTGTAAAGTATTATTCCCTCAAGTTTACTTAGTTGGCTAGGTATGCTCCTTATGTAGTAGCAGATACCAGGTCAAAGTTAAGTAAGTTCTTGTCTAGTGTATCTGATAGTATGGTCAAGGAGTGTAGGACCGCAAGGCTAATAAAAAAGATGGACTTATTGGTTTATGGTCTATGCTCAATAGATCAAAGAATAGACGACTAAGGAGAGAGAGAAGGAGAATAAGAGGAATAGAATGGGTAGCTTTAATTTCAATAATCCAAGGTCAGAAGGTGGCAACAATCCTTAGTTTCATTAGAAATATTTAGTCCTAGCTCCATCTTCAGCTAGTTCCCCAGTACCCAAATTCAAAAATGATAATCGGGATAAGGCATCCAGCTCTAAGTCACAGGGTACTATAACAGTGCTCGTACAAGTCGTGTTTGCTAGAAATATGGTATAAACCATCATGGTGAGTGTAGAGCTAGCAGTGATTTATGCTTTGGGAGTGGAAATCTAGGCCATCAGATTTAGGAGTGATGTGTAGTTGCTAAAAAATGTAGGGATTTATGCCAATAGGGCCAGTCCCAAGTCATCAGTTCCAGTCGGTCGCCCGACTCAGTAGGGTGCCACTTCTAGTGCTACCAATGGTTAGTGTCCAAATATATAATATGCCTTTCAGTCCCAACAGGATCAAGAAAATTCTCCTGAATTAGTCACTAGTATGTTGCAGGTCTTTCATTTACATGTATATTAGACCCTGGAGCTTCTCTTTCTTTTGTAACCCCTTATATAGCCATCATATTTGCATTTAGTCCTGAAATCTTAGTACAACCATTTTTAGTGTCTACTTCAATAGGTGTCTCTATTATATCTAGGCAGGTATACGGGAACTGTCTGGTCAAAATATTATAGAAATACTTCAGTTGATCCTGTATAGCTTGAGATGATGGATTTTGATGTCATTCACGGCATGGATTGGCTCCAGTTATGCTATGCTTTAGTTGATTGCAGAAATAAAGTAGTTCATTTTAATTTCTAAATGAACGAGTATTTGAATGGAGGGGTAGTACTATCAAGCTTAGGGGTCAGCTTATTTCATACCTTAGAGCGAGAAAAATGATATCTAAGGGGTGTATCTATCATCTTTTCCAAGTAAAAGACTCTAAATCTGAAACTCCTAACCTTGAGTCAATTTTAGTAGTGAGGGAATTTATAGATGTGTTCTCTGAAGATCTTCCCAGAGTTCCTCCCAAAAGGGAAATTGATATCGGAATAGACCTGTTTCCAAATACTCATCCTATCTCTATTCTACCATACAGAATGTCTTTATTAGGACTCAAAGAGTTGAAAGATCTCTTTGATAAGGGATTCATCAGGCCCAGTGTCTCTCCATATGGTGTTCCAGTTCTATTTAAGCATAAGAAAGATGGTTCTTTAGAATGTGTATCGACTACCATCATTGAACAAAGTCATAATAAAAAACAAGTATCCACTTCCTAAAAATTATTACTTATTTGACCAACTTAAGCATGCTAGTTATTTTTCTATGATAGACCTCAGATCTGTCTATCATCAGCTCAAAGTTAGAGAATCTGACATTCTAAAAATAGCTTTCAGAATGTTCCTAACCTAGTGTTCAAGCAATACTTAGGAATGTTCATCATAGTCTTCATTAATGACATTCTTGTCTACTCTTATAATGAAAATGATCATGCAGACCACCTCTGGCTAAGATCAGTCGCTTTTCATTGACATATTATTTCTGGTGATGGCATTATAGTTGATCCTCGAAAGACTAAGGCAGTGAGAAACTGGCCCAGACCCATCTCTCCATTAGATATCAGGAGTTTCTTGGGTTTGGCTGGCTATTACCGGTAGTTTGTTGAAGGATTTTTTTTTATTGCATCCCCCATGTCAAGATTGACCCAGAATAAAGTAAAGTTTTAGTGGTAAAATTCTTGTGAAAAGAGTTTCAGGAGTTGAAGACTCGAGTCGCTACAACCCTAATTTTGCAATTACCAGATAGTTCATATAGGTTTATTATGTACTGTGATGCTTCCAAAGTTGGGTTGGGATATGTTTTGATGCAGAAGGTTAAGGTTGTGGCCTATGACTTTATACAGCTTAAACCCCATGAAAAGAATTATCTACCCATGATCTTGAGTTGCAGCTATTTTGTTGCCTTAAAGATTTAGAGGCATTATTTGTATGGGATTCATGTTGATGTTCACAAATCATAAAATCATACAATATGTGTTTTCATAGAAAGACTTGAATTTACACTAGAAGAGATGGTTGGGATTGCTGAAAGATTATGATATAAGTATATTGTACCACCCAGGTAAATCCAATGTAGTGGTCGATGCCCTTAGTAGATTATCTATGGGTAGTGTTTCTCATATTGAGGGTGATAAGAAGAAGTTAGTTATAGAAGTTCATCATCTTTCCAGATTAGGTATTCATTTGGTTGATACAGTTGAGGGTAGTGTATGGGTTCAAAATAGTTCAAAATCTTCTTTGGTTGCTGAAGTGAAAGAAAAGTAGGATAGGGATCCTAGTCTAGTGAAGCTGAAGGAGTCATTCAAAGATCAGAAAGTAGAGGTTTTCTCCCAAGGGGGAGATGGTGTGTTACATTTCCAAGATATATTATGTGTGCCGTATGGTGAACAGTTGAGACAACAATTTTTTACAAAAGTGCATAGTATGCGTTACTCGATTCATCTAGGGGCCATGAAGATATACCGTAGTCTGCGATAAATCTATTAGTAGAGTGGTATGAAGAGGGATATTGCAGGGTTTGTGGCTAAGTGATCTATATTTCAATCGGTTAATATTAAGCATCAGAAGCCTAGTGGGTCTATACAGGAGTTCAGTATTCCTACTTGGAAGTGGGAGGAAGTGAACATGGATTTTGTGATAGGTTTGCCTTGTACTCCACAGCAGCATGATTCAATTTAAGTCATTGTAGATAGAATGATCAAATCATCCCATTTCTTGATATTCCATACCTCTTATTCAGCCAAGGACTATGCCAAGCTCTATATTAGAGAGCTGGTTAGGTTACACGGTGTTTCATTATCCATCCTCTTAGTAGACGTACTCAATTTACCTTATTTTTGGAAAGCATTTTATAAGGTTCTTGGTACCGAAGTTTACCTCAGTACAACCCTCCACCCTCAGATAGATGGTCGAGTAGAAAAGACCATTCAGACCCTTGAGGATATGTTGAGAGCACGTGTAGTTGACTATAAGGGAAGTTGGAATGAGCACTTATCTTTGGTTGAGTTTGCATATAATAACATCTATCATTCTAGTAATCAGATGGCTCCATTTGAGGGTCTATATGGTAGGAGATGTAGATCTCCAATTAGTTAGTTTCAAGTAGGAGAAACTGCAGTAATAGGGCCTGACTTGGTGTTTAATGCCTTAGAGAAGGTTCAGTTGATCAGGGAAAGGCTTAAGGCATCCCAGAGCTGACAGAAATCATATGCAGATATGAGAAGGAAAGATCTTGAGTTTCAGATTGGCGATTTTACATATCTAAAGATCTCTTTTATGAAGCGAGTGAAGAGGTTTTGTAAGAAGGGGAAGATTAGTCCCTGGTATGTTGGCCTTTACAAAATTTTGAGCCATTTTGGAAAGGTTGCTTTTGAGCTTGAGTTGCCTACAGACTTTGTATCAGTGCACCAAGTATTCCATATCTCCTTTTAAAGAAGTGTATTGGTTACCTAGCTATATTTATTCCCTTAGAAAGCGTAGATGTTCAAAACAATCTTTCATAAGAAAAATTCTAGTCAAAATTCTTGATCGACAAGTTTGTAGACAAAGAAACAAAGAAGTTCCCCCAGTCAAAGTTCTTTGGCAGAATCATTCCTTGAGGGAGCCACTTGGGAAGAAGAAGTAGATATGCAATCCAATTGCCCTCATCTTTTCTTCGTAAACTCAAACTTAGCTTAAGGTAACAATCTTCTTAGAATTTCTATTCTCCATGCTCAGTTTCAACTGCATATCATTCTCATGTCAGTCATGCATTAACAAAACCAGTTAAGTGATGAATTATGTTTCAAACTTAGTCATGTAATCATGTTTTCATCACGTATTTTCATCCTGTAATCTCAGTTCCTCTAGTATTTTCAGCTTAACCAGACTCATTCAAGAATGAATATTCCCAAGGAGGAGATATTATAATACCAATGTTAGCGTCATATTGAAAGATCATGCATAGTACATCATGGTTTTTGGTAGACTTATGAGCTAGTTTGATGTATATTAAGGCTTCCAATAACTCCCAGCCTTTAGACAAAATAAAATAATCCTTACTGATTGAAATTTTTCATAAGAATGTTGTTTAGTCAACTTTAAATGAGCATATCTTCTTCTCCACTCAGAATTTTCCAACTCAAAAGCCACCAAATGATAGGAAATAAAATTAGCTTTCCAATAGTACAAATTTTGCCCAAATTCGATACTCGAGTGAGAAGTTATGGGACTTTTAGTGAAAGTAGTAGCTCAATACGAGCAGCACCATGTTACGGTGACCTCAGGAATGGTGTTCTTCCTTTTACATTGTGTCACTATGGTAAGCATCGTGTCGCGCCAAGGGTCATTTTTACAGTTGTCAAATTTCCAAAAAGGCACCGCGATTACCATTGTGTCATGCAAAAAGTCCAATTGGAAATTGTCCATTTCTAGTGGCGCAAAGTGATAGGACCATGTTGCACTACTATGCAAAATGAGGTTCATCAGTTTTCCAGTGGCCCAATGCGATAGTGTCGTGTCGTACCGTAGCCAAAAATCGGGATTCTAGTGACAGAAATTTTTAATTATTTCAGGGTGAGTTCGATCTTTTTCAATGACTTTAATCAGTCCATAACACAAAATTAATGCCCATAAACCCTACTTAGTCATTATTTTATTCAATTCCTCTCAAATTAAGAGCATTCTCTTTGAAATAGAAAACCCTAGCCTTGAAAATTCAAGATAAATTCCTGAGAAAATTTCCAAGAAACTTCAAGAATTCAACTACTCAAATATGTTAAGTGTTCATCCATAGGTTCCTCTCACCCATGGAGTTCAACTATCCAAATTTTAAATTCCATATTGAAATCTTTACAAGTTATTATGATTTTGATTATGATTTCCAACCATGAACTCCCATGAATTGTAATTCTACACCATATTTAGATGAAATTGTTGTTGTATTTGAACCCCACATATTTTAATGTTGATATTCACTGATTCAAAACATAATTAGAGATCATGATGATGAAACCGTGCTATTCCTATAAGTTGTAAACTATTCCCAAGCTTAGCTTGAACTATGAATACCAAGTGTTTGATGAAATTCCAACACGAATACTTTTTTTATAAATGCTTTCATATTATATCCTTCAAGTTTAGTATTATTATACTATTATTGCTATCAATTCCTGGGGGTTATGAATACCCAAAACCTTAGCTGTTTACTTAGTCTCAGTATCTTCAGAATAGTTTCAGAATATGTTATAAGCATTATATGTTTAGTCAGTTATCATAATCAGTTAAACGTAGAACAATCCAGTATTCTGAGTCAATTTAGTTAGGAGTAGGATTTAGAACTAAGCCAGTGCAGGGATGATGACTTCTTCGTCAGATAGGTAGAGTCATTAGTAGAAGTTCCTATACTCTAAAACTATGTTACCAGCGTAGGATATAAGGATTTACTCGACAGTTTAGGCTTGACTACCTCACAGGGGTCACCCATCTATTTAGGCTTGACAGTCTTAGTCCTTGGGGATAACACATCAGTATAGTGGATACACACAGCCAGCGTTAGTATCCGTGGCAAGGTAATAACACCCTTCCAACAGGGGTTATAGGTTGGACCCCAATTAGCTCAGATTGGGACATGCTGGTTAGATGATACCCCCCACAGTCTTAGTCAAATAATTAGTTCAGAAATTTAGTTTTAGTTGCTTGACTATAGCATACAGATATCAATGATTTAGTTATCATATTTTAGTATTTCAGTATTTACAAATTATACACAAATTATGTTATATGATTGCCATGCATCCTCGTTACTTAAAAATTTCATGCATCCTTAGTACTTACATATTTCATGTATCCTCAGTATTTATAGATTTCACATATCCTCTGTAGCTACAAATTTTATGCACTCTATTTAGTACTTCATGTTATATATATATATATATATATATATATATTCAGATAGTTATTATTAATCTTCATGAAACTACGTATATCAGCCTACATCATTTAGCATACCAGTACATTCAAAGTACTCATCTCATACACTTTTTTTGTGATATGATGTATTATATCATTGGTTTGGACGCTCAGTTCTAGGATCATGCATAGATGTTCTATATTATTAGTCGTGGCTGTGATGATTCCTCCTATTTTAAGGACATGATTTGTTTAACTCAGATTACTTTATCAGTTTTAGTCATTTCCATTCAGTCAGAGTTAGTTGGGGGTTTGTCTTATCAACTCCTCAGTTAGTCAATTTTCGGATTTCACTTGTCATTGTCATACATCTTCTCAGTATTATCAAGTTTTGCTTCACAAATTTTATTAGATTTATTACATAAAATCTTATGGAAATTGTCAGTTAAATTTTGCATATGTTATGTTTTTATAAGTTTTACTAAGTGCTCACAGCAGGTGCCAGCTCATGGGTTAGCTTATAGTCTCTCATGACTATAAGCACCATGTGATTCCCAGGGTGTAATATTGGGTCGTTACAATTATGTAATATCCAAAAAATAAAAGCAAAGAACTAGTGTGAAATTGTTAAGGATTTCATTATATGCTCTATTTTATTCCATTTATTATGTTTGTGCATAGGGTGGTGATTTATGATGTTATGCTGTGTCTTTATTACAATGGAGGGGGTCTTGAACCTAATAAATAGAATCATGACACAACTTGTGCTAATTTTACTAAGTGTTGGTTGGGGTGACATCTATCATTTGAGATTATAGGAATTATAATTTCACAGCACTTTAAAAGTAAAACCGAAGTTAGTTTTCCCGCCATCCTCCCAACATATCCTATAAATTGATAATAGGTGAAGTCTTTAGATCCAGTCTTTTATGCTGGAATGCAAACAAGGGGACTTAGCATATCTTTCAAGTACAAAGACACATTGATGTGATTGATTACATAAGAGGCCAACCCTTAGAAATTTAGAAAGGGCATAATACACGAACAGTTTGATGGACCATGGGACATTCTCACGAGCTATTGCTCTAACACTATTATTGTGTTGGTTCCCAAGAAAACATGGGTTAATGATCAGTTGAAAAAGATATCTAAGGCATCTTTAAGATTTTCTATAAAATTATGGTGGTCAGTTGCGAGAGGCAAGTTGTGGGCAATAGAGAATAACAACACACTTAGTTTAGAGTAGGCATCACAAGTAGAGTGCATTATGACTGGGTATATACTAAATGTGGGTAGACTTATAGCCATAGATATCTGAGAAAAAGCTATAAATGAGGTCACTATCCTTCCATTCCTGTATTTTGATCAGCATTTATGTGAAGAGGTAAGGTTAATCATGATAGATAAATGAACTAAGTTGATAATGCTGACCAATATTACACCAATTAATGATATGGAAAACCCATAGTATCGGTCTAGGACCATTCGCCGTATTCTTAGAGCTGAGTTAGTTATAAGGAGAAGTATGGGGCCATACTAGTAGTGTAACGCCTTAGGTTTTTAGGTTGTTTGAATTCATGGGGTTTTGCACTAACTGCTCTAGTTATGACTTGACCCTATGAGTTGTTATGTATCTATATTAATCATTGGGATAAGTCATAACTAATTCATTAAGTTGTGAGTTGATTCGTCTTTGAGTATGTGTGGCTCACTAAGAGTCGTAAGGACATGTCATGAGTCATTAGGTGTAATCATAGGGTGTCCAGTGTAAGTCCTAATTTGGGTTCTGTGTTGACTACGACTGGACCATACGAATCATAGGGTCCCATTGTGAGTGGTTTTATTGATTTATAAGGACAATAGTGTAGGTTGCCTTGATGGAACTGCCTTGGTTACAACTTGTGGTGATGAGACATAAAAATAGCTGCGAGTCAAGGCTTGACCCATAGTTAATGGTGGCACTTTTTAAACTTTTAAGTTAAGGGTATCGTGGACATTTCCCAATTTACCCAAATTGAAACCCACATTTTATAACTTCATTAGGGTGTTATTAGCACTCAAAAGCAAATCAAGTAACTTCTCAAACACTCCAAAAGGCTCTCTAAATTCCCTCAAGTCAAGCTAAGGTTTCATCAAGTTCGTCATCTAAAGGCTCAAGGGTCAATTTATCTCCTAATTTTTTGGTGTTTAAGGCATGTTACTCTTCCATCATTATTAATTTTAAAAAAAAAAGCATGTGCTTTAAGGTATTTTTCATGAGATGTTTATGTTGTTTTTGAAACAAAGGTTGGGGGTTTTGAATGCTTGTTGATGAACAATATTTTCCTATGGTTTATATATGATTAATCATAGTTTAAATATAGTTTTGAACTTGTGGGTGCATGGGTATGCTGAATGTACTAGGGAATTATTATTTTCTCAAACTTGTGACTTTGATATGGTTATGACACCAATCTCATTGAGTGAAATTGGTTTTGAGTTATGAGAAATATGGGAATTTGTAAAATTGAATTAATCTTGAATGATTGCTTGAAATAAAGAGGTTTTTGAAACATAATGGTCTGATGTAATAAACAAAGGGAGTCAGTGTCCCCACTTTGTACTAATGAACAAAGAGAGGTTTTTCATCAAGTTAATGGAAAGTTGTTTTGGCATGTTGCTGTTATCTTACAAGTGTAATTGGTATGACAATACTAATAGTGTATATCTTAAGGTGAAATATGGTTCATGAATGTGATTGTGTGATAAGTGTTTTAATTAGGCTCTAATAAGGGTTGTGTTGCTGAGTTATTAAAATGGAGGTTTGGGAGACCGATGCTGGAAACCACATTTACTGATGTAAGGTTCAAAGAAACTAGGGATGTTTGAGTCCCTCTAATTATTATTTCATGATTAGGGAGGTTTGATCTTCGGTAAATCATTACACGATCGAGTGCTTTTTTTTACCTTAGTATATGGTTTGGAGGTTCGAGTCCTTCATCTATATATATGAGATTATTCTCTAATTCGTGTTGCTAGACATACTGGAGCCTGACCAAGGGGTGAGATCTGGAGGCTATATAGCCCGTAGGTACATGTTATTATTGTTGAGTTACAAAATCCAGGATAAAGTTTTGAAATACATGCTAAGTCTTATTCCCTATAATGTCATTATATTATCCTTACCTGAGTTACATGCTAGGGTTCACCCTGCTAACCATCTTCGAACACTATATCCCCACGTAATGTAGGAATTAGTAATACTTCTATCGCTCCTGCTCAGTGATTAGGATTTGAGATTAGCTCGTGAGTTGACATTGAAGTGGTGAGCTTTCATACATAAAAAGTCTATATTTTATGTTTTGTTCTTTAATGTATTAGACTTTTTAGACTTGTTTTGGCTAAATTTGGGGGCATGTCCTAATATTTTATTGGTATTCAATTTTGATTCCTTATTTAGAAGGCGTTTTTTAGGTTATTATGATTATTGAGTGGTATCGGTTGGTCATTTGGCTGGATGCCAGTGGTTGGTTATGGACATACATTAAAATTTTCTTAAGTTATTGCACGGTATGTTGTTATAAGTTTAAAAGTAATCTGACTTTGGGATGTGTTGTGTTTGGTTTTGTTAGGTGCAACGATTGATCTCTGATCCACAAGGGACTTGAGATACCCGACATGGACAGGACATTATTCGGGTAGTAACAAAGATAATATTAGAGCCTAGGTTTTGTTTCATTTGGTGTTCGACAAAGTCATGTCAAGTAGAGCCTCATTTATGGATGTGTAGTACTTCATACTTATAAGGGAGAGGCTATGAGGCAATTAGGAATGTTTTTCTTTTCTTTTGTTCTTTTTTGAGGTATAGAGTCTAAGGTCTTGAATCCCTTCTAATTCCCATGTGTTTGCTTTTCAGATCATGCCTCCAAGAGGATGTGATGTCCACGGCAACTCTTCTATCCCATATGAGGACATTATTGATAGAGCTTTTCAAACTTTAAGAGTTCAGACCTGGCCTAGGGAAGCTGCTTCTGATTGCCCTAAAGGAGCTGCACTAGATCTCTCTATCCATCCTCAAGCACCTTGTGTGGATATGTCAAATGCTGAGTTTTTCTAGCTGAATCATTTTCTTACACAGTTGGTGGCCTCCCAGACTGAGCCTGTGCTTCTGTTACTCAATCCTCTGAGGCCACTAAAGTTGGCCAATTCATGACGTTGAGTCCTTTTATTTTCACTAGTTTTAAAGTTGAGGAAGATCCTCAAAACTTTATCGATGAGACTGAAAATATCTTATGCATAATACATATTTCTTATGTGTAGGATGTAGAGTTTGCAAACTATCAATTAAAGGATGTAGCATACCAATGGTATGAGGAGTGGGACCAGTTGAGGGGGGATGAACTTGAGTCTTCTTTGTGGGATATTTTTTCTAGTCTTTTCCTTGACCGTTTCATTCCACAAGAGTTAAGAGAGACAAAAATCAAGGAATTCATGAATCTAAAGAAAGACATAATATCAAAAAAGGAGCATGACTTAAAGTTTCATTAGCTGTCATGCTATGTGTCTATCATGAGGTCTTGAATGAGGAAGGTTTCTTTGTTGTTGTCCCGTGAGTTGATCTTGGAGAGCAAAGTTTCCTTGTTAAACAAGGATATGGACATCTATAGACTTGTGGTGTATATGAAACAATTGGATTAAGAAAAGAAGAAGCAAGTGAAGAAAAGTGAGAGGTAAAATAAGATTTTTTTCTATTTGAATCAGGGTAGAGGTCTGAACCAGAATGGTAGAGATAGTGGGAAGTGGTCTAAGTAAAAGTGGGATAATTATGGTTTGTAATCTATGGTAAGTTCTTCTATCTGAAGTTGTTAGGTGAGCATTATTCGAAGTATGATTACGGGTTTAGAGAACCTATCTAGTGGGGCCCAGTCATCTCTGTTATATCCCCCTTTTAGATTTTATGGTCAGGTGCTCTATGGATTTTGCAAAAAAGGGAGGAACAAGTGCTTCAAGAGTGGTTAAATTGTCATCTGCATAGGGATTATCCTTTTAAGTTTACTTCTAGGTAGAATAAGATTCTTGTTACTGCTTCATCTACTCCTACACCAAAGGGTGCTACTTCTGCTTCTGGCTCAGGCACTGGTCGAAACCATCTATATACTCTTGCCATCCATCAGGAGTCCAAGGTATCCTCTAATGTCATTACTGGTATGTTGAAACTTTTTTCTCATGATATGTAAGCTTGCTTGATTTGGGGTTCACTCTCTCTTATGTGACCATATTTTTGGCTGTCCATTTTGGTTCTGATCCTGAGTGTATTTTAGACGCCTTTTCTATTTCTACCCAGTAGAAGACTTTGTTGTTTCTAAAAGAGTCTATAAGAGTTGTGTTGTGTCTGTTGGTAGTAGAAAAACTCTGGTAGATCTGATAGAGTTAGACATAGTTAATTTTGATATCATACTGGGATGGATTGGTTACATTTATGTTATGCCTCTGTAGACTGTCGGATCCATAAGGTCATTTTCAATTTTCCTAATGAACCAATTAGTGAATGGGAAGGTAGTTCCCTAGAGCGTAAGGAAAGGTTCATATTGTATCTTAGAGCCCAAAAATTAATTTCTAAAGAGTGTTTCTATCATTTTGTCTGAGTTAAAGATCCCACCCCAGAGAGTCCTTTTTTATATTCTGTCATCGTAGTGAATGAATTTCTTAAATTTTTCCCTAATTATCTTCATGGTGTTCTCCTGATAGGGATTGATATTATTTCAGACATGCATTCCATCTCTATCCCTCCATATAGAATGACTCCAGCTTAGTTGAAAGAGCTTAAGGAGCAGTTAAAGGATCTTCTAGATAAGGGTTTTATCCATTCTAGTGTGTCCCCATGGGGTGCACCTTTTTTTTGTGCATTAGAAGGTTTGTTCCCTTCGAATGAGATAACTTTGCTTGACAATTAGGATCTCTTTAAAAAGAAAATATATGAATAGCAATCATATTGATTACCGCCAACTGAATAACGTACTTGTACAGAATAGGTATTCATTTTTGAAGATGGATGATATCTTTGACCAGCTTAAGGTGCTAAGTATTTTTCCAAGATTTATCTTTGGTCTGGGTACCATTAGTTTTATATTAGCGAGGTGGATATCCCTAAGACTAATTTTTGAATGTGGTATCATCATTTTGAGTTTTTGGTGATGTCCTTTGGTTTGACCAATGCCTCGGCCGTGTTTATGGATCGTATGAATCGAGTTTTCCATCAGTTTTTGGACTTGTTTATCATTTTCTTTATCAATGATATTTTTGTATATTCTAAGAGTGAAGTGGATCATGATGATTACCTTCACCTTATGTTACAAACCTTAATGGATTCGTCATTGTATGCAAAGTTTTTTAAGTGTGAATTCTTGTTGAATACAGTGATATAAGGGTCATATCATTTCTAGTGAAGGGATCATGGTGGATCCACAAAAGGTTGTAGTAGTAAAGAAGTGGCCTTGACCCATGACTCCATCAGATATTTAGAGCTTTCTAGGTTTAACCAGTTACTATAGAAGGTTCATGGAGAGCTTCTTATCTATTACAGCCCCGTTTAATCAATTCACTCAAGAAAAGGTAAAATGCTTGTGTTCTGATTCTTTTGAGGGTAGTTTCGAGAAGCTGAAAGATAAGTTGACTTTAGCTCCAACATTGATTATACCTAAGGGTACTGATAGTTTTGTTGTCTATTGTGATGTGTCCTGGGTCGGATTGGGCTTTGTGCTGATGCATCATGGCAAGGTAGTTATGCCTCTAGAAAATTGAAAGTTCATATGAAGAATTATCCGACCCATGATTTGGAATTACTAGATGTGGTGTTTGCATTAGAGATTTGGTGGAATTATTTATATAGGGTCAACGTTGATATCTATTCTGACCATAAGAGCTTGTAATATGTGTTCACTTAGAAAGAATTAAATCTTACATAAATGAGGTTACACTAGACCCATATAGCCCATGGGTGGTTCAGGATGAATAATCTTTACATACCTAGGTTAATGTTTTTAAATACTTGCTAAGCCCAATTCCCTTTCCCAGCAGGGTGTTATATATATATGTATGTATGTATATATGTATGTATGGTTTGTATGTATTTTGTTGGTTTACTTGGTTTTACTGGATCTCATTATTTAATCCTTATCCTAAGTTCATGCTAGTGTTCACCCAATAACCCATTTTCGAGTAGTTGTATCCCTATGTGATGCAGGAACCAATTATTTTATTCTTCCTTCTTAGCTACTGGAATTTCAAGATTATCTATTGGATTAAAGTAGTGAGATTCCATCTTTTGGAAGGCTCTATTTCATAGATATTTTCATACACTTTGGTTTATTTAAGGATATTAGTTTTGGCTTTGGTTGGGGGTATGTCCCAACCGAATATTAGTTTTCTTTTTGCTAGAGGATTTTGTGGAACTACTATGGGTTGGTAAGGGTGGGATTAGTATTGGTGTCAGCTTTTCTATTGTCATTGGTATTGAGGCTGATACCATTGGACTAAATTACTTATTTTTCCATCCTTTTATGTTATGTTATGAAACTTCTTTTGGTTATGATTTAGTTGTTGGTTTATGGTTTCGTGTGGTCATCAGATAGGTTCGGACGGTTGGACTTAGTAGGGTGAATCTAATTTGTTGACCAATCCCAGAGTTTAAAATTTGATAGTTATTCTATCTTGTTAAATATTTAGAATTCAGCCAACTCGTGAAAGAAAGCTTGAGGTTGGGTTAGGTAATGAGGGTGGTATCCAGTTCTAGTTGTACTTAAGACGCCCATTAAAATAAGGCCTCCGGTCGGGTTATTTCAAATTGGTATCAAAGCTTTTGGTTCATGGTCAATTGGGAGTCTGCAAAGCCATGTCTACTAAAGTCTCTTTTAGGGGTGTGTAGTACGCCACACTCATAAGAGAAAGGCTTCAACACATTTAGGAATGTTTCACTTAGTTGGTATTCTATTTTCAAGCTAAAGTCTAAGTCCTAGAATCTTCTCTAATCCTTGTTTGTTTGGTTTTCAAACCATTCCTTGTCAATTTGGAATGCAAGAAAACTCATCTATCCCATCTAGGGATGATATTGATGGAGTACGCCCTACATCTGTAGTTCATATTTAGTCCAGGGGTCCTATCCTTGATTATTCTAGAGTTCTACTGGTTGTTACTAGTCCTCAGGGTGAGACGACTAATGAGAATTTTGTCAATCGATTTATACTATTTCTCAGTCTATTGTTGCTCAGGCTGAGTGGGATACATCTAGTATTCTATCTGTGGAGGCCACAAGGGTTGACCAGTTGATGAAGATGAATCCTCCTCCTTTTATTGGTGTAAAGGTGGAGAAGGATCCTTAATCCTTTATGGATGAAATGGTGAACATATTTAGAGTGATGCAAGCCATTAATATGGAAGGGGTGAACTTTACAGCTTATCAAATCAAAGATGTTACGTACCAGTGGTACGAGGAGCGGGAAAGGGATAAAGGTGATGTGGAGGAGTTGTCTTTGTTTGAGGCCTTTCTAATGCCTTCCTAGATTGCTTCTTTCCTCATAAGCTTAAGGAAGTAAAGATGGAGGAGTTTGTGAATCTTAAGAAAGGGAAAATATCTGTCAAGGAATATGGCTTGAAATTTCACTAGCTATCTAAGTATGCACCGATTAGTATTATATATGATGGCTAGGATGAGAAAGATCACTTTTGCACTGTCTTGGGATTTGATCCTTGAAAGGAAGACTGTTTTGATCAGAAATTGTTCGATTGGTAAAGGAGCTTCAGAAATGGTCAAAGCTCCGGTTACTTCATCTTCTTCTCCTGCACCTATTGGTGCTACTTCTGTGTTGGCTTCTGCTACTGGTATCAACACAAGACAAAAATATTTATATACTCTTGCGTCCCAATAGGATTCTAAGGCAACACCTAATGTCGTGATTTGTATGTTACAACACTTTTTTTATGACATGTATTGTTTGCTTGATATGGGGTCCACTTTTTTTTATATGACCCCATTTATTGCCATGTATATTGATTTTAAACCTGATGTTATTTTAGATTTCTATTTCTACCTCGGTAGGTGACTCAATTATTGCTAAAAAAGTCTATAGGGGGTGTGTGGTATTTCTTTGGTAGCAAGCAAACCTTGGTGGATCTATTTGAACTCGATATGGTGGATTTTGATATAATTCTTAGGATGGATTCATTACACTCTTGTTATGTGTCCTTGGATTGTTGGACTTGTAAGGTTGACTTTAGGGTCCCTGGTGAACAAGTTATAGAATGGGAGGGTGGTTCTCTATCTCCTAGAAGAAGTTTTACTTTTTATCTTAGAGCTTAGATATTAATCTCCAAAGGATGTCTTTATCACTTGGTCTTGGTTAAAGATTTTAACTTGGAATTTCCCTCTTTGCATTCAGTTCCTATGGTAAATGAGTTTCTTAAGGTCTTTTCGGATGATCTTCCTAGTGTTCCTCTAGATAGGGAAATCAATCTTTGTATTGATTTGATTTCGAACACTCATCCAATATCTATTCCTCCTTATTAAATAGCTCTAGTGGAGATGAAGGAACTCAAGAAGCAAATTAAGGATCTTCTAAAGAGGGGATTTATACATCCTAGTGTAGCCCCGTTGGGTGCACTGGTGTTGTTCATTCACAAGAAGGATGGTTCTCTTCGGATGTGCATTGACTATTGGTAGTTGAATAGGGTAACAGTTACGAACAAGTATTCTCTTCCAAGAATAGATGACTTGTTTGATTAGTTGCAAGGTGCCAAGTTCTTTTCCAAGATAGATCTTCGGTCTGGGTATTATCAACTAAAAATTAGAGAGGTAGATATCCCTTATATGGATTTTCGTACTTGGTATGGGCACTTTGAATTCTTGGTTATGTCATTCGGTTTAACTAATGCCTCAACGGCATTTACAGATTTAATGAATAGAACATTCAGGCAGTTTCTAGATTTTTTTGTCATTTTGTTAATTGATGACATCCTAGTTTATTCTAAGAGTGAGGTGGATCATACTAATCAACTTTATGTGGTGTTGTAGATATTGAATGAACAGCACTTATATGCCAAGTTCTCGAAGTGTAAATTTTGGTTGAACGTTGTGACTTCTTGGGTCATATTATTTCTAGTGAAGGGATCATGGTGGATCCACAAAAGGTTGTGATGGTGAAGAGGTGGCCTAAACCCACGACTCCAACCGATATTCAGATTTTCTTGGGTTTGGCTGGGTATTATAGATAGTTTGAGGAGGGTTTCTCGATGGTATCTTCCCCATTAACTAAGTTAACTTAGAAGAAGGTAAAGTTTTCTTGGTCAGATGCTTGTGAGGGTAGTTTTGAGAAACTGAAGGATAAGCTAACTTTAGCTCTAGTTTTGACATTGCTAGAAAGAAATGAGGTATTTGCAGTTTATTGTGATGTATCTAGGGTGGGACTTAGTTGTGTTTTTATGCAGCATGGGAAGGTAATTGCTTATTCTTCTAGGAAGTTGAAGGAGCATGAGAGAAATTATACAACTCATGATTTGGATCTTTAAGCGGTGGTTTTTTCTTTGAAAATATTGCGACATTATTTATATAGAGTGCACATGGACATCTTCTCTGATCATAAGAGTCTACAGTATATGTTCACTCACAAGAAGCTTAATCTCATGAAGAGGAGGTGGTTTATGCTTCTTAAGAACTATGATATGATTCTTCACTACCACCTAGGTACAACTAATGTGGTTGTTGATGCTCTTAGTAGGTTGTTCATAGGGACTTTAGCTCATGTGGGAAAAGAAAAGTGGGAATTGGTGAAGAATATTTACCTCTTTAATAATCTTGGAGTTCATCTCTTGGACTCCAAGGATAGTGGTGATGGTACAAGAAGTGGTTCAAGCGTCTCTTTGTGCGGATATTAGGGAAGAGCAAGTGCTAGATCCTTTTGCGATGAAAGTCAAGAGTGGTGTTGGTGGGAAAAAGGTAATGGTATTTGAGATTATTGGTGATGGTACATTATGGTACCAAGGTAGGTTGTGTTTTCCTAACATTGATGTTTTGCGACAAAGGATTTGGGTAAAGGGGCATGAATCGTGCGATGTTGTTCATCCCATCTCAAAGAAGATGTATCATGATCCCAAAGAGATATATTAGTGGAATGGTTTGAAAAGGGATGTGGCAGATTTCATCGAAAATACATGGTGTGGAAACACGTTAACATTGACTACATCAGGCTCTGAGGTTTGTATCAAGAAATTGATTTTCCCGAATAGAAATAGGAGGTGATCAATAAGGATGTTGTTACTTGTCTTTCTCGGTCTTAGAACGAATTTGAATCTTTTTAGGCAATCGTGGATAGGATGACCAAATCTACTCACTTCTTGCCAGTAAGGACTACCTTTTCAGCAGAGGATTATGTGAAGTTGTATTTTCAGGAGGTTATGAAGCTACATAGTGTATCTATTTACATTATCTTTGATAATGGTACGCAGTTTTCATCTCATTTCTGGTGGTCTTTTCAGAAAGGGTTGGGTACTAAGGTTTTTCTGACTAATGCTTTCTATCCGCAGTCAGATGGGCAGGCAGAGAGAACTATTTAGACGTTAGAGGATATGCTTCAGGCATGTTTGATTAATTATGGTGGCAATCAGGTTGAGCATTTACCATTGGAATAGTTTGATTACAACAATAGCTATCATTCTAGTATTGGTATGGTCCTTTTTTAGGTTGGTTAGTTTGATCTTGGTATGGTAGATATGTTTGGTCTGTATTTGGTTAATCAGGCTATGGAAAAGGTGAAGGTGAATTGGGATAGGATTATGGCTTCCCAAAGTTTCCAAAAGTCTTATACAGATGTTAGGCAATGAGACTTGGAGTTCAAGGTTGAGGATAAGCTGTTCCTCAAGGTGTCTCCAATGAAGGTAGTAATGCGGTTTGCAAAGAAGGAGATCAATCCCCAGTATGTTGGTCCTTATATGGTTTTGCAGAGGATTGGTAATGTTGCTTATGAATTGGAGTTTCCTTCTAGCTTAAGTTCCATTCATCCAGTATTTCATGTCTCTATATTGAGAAAGTGTATTGGTGATATCTCAGATTCTCTGTCTTATGAGGAGATCCTGATAGATGTATTACATTAGCAGGTTCATCGGTTACGGACCAAGGATGTGGCCTGGATTAAGGTTCAATGGCGAAACCACAAGCTGGAAAAGGCTACATGGGAAGTGGAAGCGGACATGAAGTCCAAGTATACGTATTTGTTTTCTTCTTCGATTATTTATGCAGAAGGTATGTGTTCTTGAAAACATCTTTATTTTCTAAGTTTGTTAAAGAAAAGGTTGATTTCCTTGCATCTTTGTTTTCTTTCTTAAAGGTAAGAGTAGAGGCATCTAAGGGGTGTTAGTCATGCATGTACAACCTTTACCATCATTGGGGGACAAATGTTCCTAGTCGGGGGGACTGAAAAACTATGGGTTCCTGGGTTCCTGAACCTTCAAGAATTTCCTAGATTTCTAGCCTCTAGATAGGATACGACTAAGGCGTAACAGTCATATATTGGAATATGATTTGTATGAGGGATTCGTTTGCTGACCGCTGTTGGTTGGTGGTATAGATTTGGTTATGGGAATGGATATGACTAGGGATGGTACGAGTCATATAAATGGATATAGGTTCTTTGGTTTGGGATTTTCTTTCACTCAACCTTGGACTTAGTAACTTAACTTGGATATGAGTATGAGTGGCTCACCATGAGCCATAAGCCAGGGTATGAGTCATACCATGGACTCGTACGGTTGACAGTGTTCAATCCTCTTGTGATTCTATTCTACCAGGGGTACGGGTCAAGGGTACTATTTGTATAATTGGGTACAACTTGGTTTAGGGTAAGTCCTATATTGTATAGTATTGGGTCCAAGGAGGGGGCCTAGGGTATGAGTGGTGGGTACCACTAGTATCGGAGGGTCGGACAAGTATGCCTCAGTCGTACCCTATGATGAGACTTTTATAAAGGTAAGTGAGGGCAGTCTGGACATTTCCTCACTTAACCTATTAAGTCCCTATGACTTCTAAAGAACTTGGGAGGATATTTACAATGTTATTCTATCAATTAACACGTAGAAACTTCTAAACTTCTCTTAAACACTGTATAATTATCTCTAACGCTTTTGGGTAAAAAGAAATGCTATGGTTTCATCTAAAGGATCGAATTGGGGCTTGTGTTGGTGATTTATCTTCATCATCTTCTTTGTATAAGGTATGTTCTCTTCCCTCATTGTTACTTCTAACTAAAGACGTGGTTTTATACAAGGTTTTCGTGGATTGATTATAGTATGGTTTTGGTTTTCAAATTTCTATTGGGGGTTTTGGTTATATATGTTGCGTTATGGTTTTCCCATAATTTAGTTATGTATTTAAAATATTTTAATCGTTGTTAGTTACTTGGTTTCATGGTAATGGTTAATTGGTAATTGTAATTAGATTGGAAAAAACTATGCCCCCAATATGTTTGATAAAATGCCCATGAGACTACTTTTACTATATTGTTGGACTTTTAATGAGAGTTGTTTCATGGTATAGTTTGGCAATGGAACCCTAAAAGGTTTAAATGGTTTGAAATAGTTAAATGGAATGGTTTGGTTAAATAAACATACTTGTGGGGTATAGTGGAATCCCCAACGTAATCATAATAATGGAATACTTGTAGGGTACATGGTACTCTCCCAAGTTAACTTAGTAATGTTATCTACTAGTATATAGGACTTGATCTCTTAAGCTTTGTCGAAGGACAGTACTTGGAAGTTATAGTCGGTATGACGGCTACCACTAATCATAGCCTTGGTTAATAATGAATTCGTTGGATGGAAAATGGTTTTAATTGGCCAAGGATGGAGGGGTTTGATTGATAACCGTGAAGGTGGGAGTCCAATGGACGAACACTGGAAACTCATGTTTGCCGACATGAGGGGTTAGTCATGGTGACCATCTATGATACACATAAGGTACAAAGGAATCCTCTAAGTACATTGTACATACGTATCATGGAGAGAGAAAGTTACTTGGGAATCCCCTACTCTTATGGTATCTCTGGTTCGTGCCGTTCCACGATCAGGGCCCGTTCAGGGGGTTATTGTCACGCCTCAAATCCTATTGGGGCGGACTAGCACCCGTAACTGAGGAGGCCCAGGAGAACCAGCTAATAACCTTATACTTCCCATGCATACCTCTATGACAACCCAAAATTCGACCAGCATCATGTCGCATATAAAAGAAAATAATCACCTGTATAAGCTCGAGCACACATATATATATGTATATACAATACTTGGCCGTTGGAGCCATCACGTCTATTAACAAAACACCACCTTGACTGTACATTAGGTCTACAAAGCCTCTAGACAATACACAGAGTTTAACTAAGGTCGGGACACACCCCGCCATATAACTAACTTCTATACAATACAAAAAGTGACTGGATATGACACAGAAAGCCCCGAAGCAAATTGGAGCTCACCAAAAGCAGCTGGATATCCTGGCTCCTACTTGTTCGGTGTATGAGCTGAGGTACCTGTGCCTGCAGCATGAAATACAGGTCCCTCATGGGGGACGTCAGTATGAAATATGTACTGAGTATGTAAAGCTGTAGATAATTACATATGATATAGGAGCTCAATAGAAATCAGAAACTAATGAATAAATCATAATAGGCGTGGATCACACTTACTAGAACTTGTGACAACCTATACATTGTATTTATTCAATCACTTTACCTTCATTCTTATTATCTTTGTAATCATTACTGTACTGTACTGTGACCATTAGGCTGCCTCCAGTACATATCAACTGGGATCGACCCATGATAGGCTTATGCCCTTAGGATACTACCCATAAACACATAAATAGGGAGCGACCCATGATAGGCTTGTGCCCCTGGGATACCACCCGATTAGAGAAAACTTTCATCACTTAGTTCAATTAATCTTTGAGATTGTTATTTCGGTCTCCACCACATTTTTGAAACTTTGAAACAATGACACATCAATAAGAGACATATAAATAGACCATCAATGGAATAACAATGAAGTAAGAACTCATTGGCATATCAATGAAGTGTTTTGGAGTCATTAATGCCATAACAATGAAGTAGGAACTTATTGGTATATCAATGAAAAGTTTTGGAGTCATTAATAGCACATTGATCTTGTCTGAGTTACCGGATACCTTCTGACATTCACAAGTGCAATAAACATGTAAGATTTTGAAGACAAGTAAGTATTGGAATGTCTTGACATCTTGTAGGGTGGAAACAAGTTAATTGGTAACGTAGGACATCATACAAAACCATTATGGATCACATGTTATTGAATAACTTTGGAAACTTTCTTAATAGAAAAATTGTTCACTTTCATGCAAAAGATATGGTATAGAATATGCTCTACATACCTAACTATCAACCTTCAATACTAGTCCCAAATGGACTTCCCGTCTTTTCGGATTACTTATCTACAATGAACATATATAGCAATCTAGTATTAGCGACCAAACGTTACAATTCAATTATTTGAATTCACCAAACTAGTGGTTAAGTAGTAAGCCTTAATTACACCATAAAGGGTGTCACGTTAACCATCTTATACTTCAATTACATTCACATGCCATGCACATTCATACAACATCCTCCAATATCAAGTTTGGATTCATTTATCCTTCCAACCAATCCATTAAATCAAATTGAGCCATAGCCATAAAGAATAATCAATTCAATAGTATATCACCATATCCAACTTCCATAACTCAATTACCATATCCACCTTCCACAATTCAATACAACCAAACCATGCAAAAGAGTCCATAACCCTATTTTCATCAACTTTCAATAACAACCAATACATATAATCCTCTATCACACATATACATATGGAAAATAACAAAGGAAAACAATATTCATACTTTAGAATTCACCTCTTTATTACGAAATCCTATTTGAACAAATAATAGGTGCCGTTCGAAGCTCTCGAAATGACAAACGCAGTTATCAAATTACTTTGGAATTTCTTCGGTTGAATCAAAAGTAATTTAAAGGTCAAATTTGGCTAGGGTTTGTTCTTTCTCAATCATTGATGATGAAAATGAGTTTTTTAACTCATATACATGTATATATACACATATTCCCATCCATAATATAATAGGAAATGACCAAAATGCCTTTAAAATTTAAATAATGTCAAATCTGTCCTTTGGTGAACTGTTTTGATAAGATAAAGTAGATCGACCATAACTCTTTGCTCCAATATCGGATTTGGGTGAAATTTGTATATTTGGAGGATAATTCAAAGGTATTTCATTTCATATAAATTAGGCCACCCAGTTCATCCTGTACAAGGAGTTATGGTCGTTTGAAGTTGACCCTAAAAATCTGTTTTGATAGGCTGAAGTAAAATGAGTATAACTCCTTACTCAGACGTTGGATTTGGATGAAACCAATTGAATTGTAAAGAAGAATCAAATATATTTCTTTTCATAGGTCTAAGATTTCTCAGTTCATTATATTAAGGGAGTTATGATCATTCAAAGTTGACCCAAAAATTCGGTTGGCCTCAGTAGTTTGTGTGCAGGAAATTTTCCTGCACATTTACTATTCCCAAATATCCCGGCCACCATTATATAGTTTCGAACGTGCTCGATTATATGCGAAACCTATCCATTTTTGGAAATCTTTATATCATTGGAAATCTTATTCAATAACCTTCGGATGGAACCATCGACAGGCAAATTCTGGTATAAATAAAATAAAAAAATTAATTCCATATAAATAAGACCAATACACATACTTGAATACGGGGTGTTACTTCCTTCCCCCCTTTAAGACATTCGTCCTTGAATGTTAGCGTAGTTATTCAATTGAAACAAGTTCAAGTCCATCATTAACATTCACATCATCACATAAATACTATGCATATATAAAAAAAAAACTTACTTGTTAATGTTCTAACTTTTTTTCTTGAACTTCCTCTTCATCTTTTAACAAATGAGGGTACTTAGATTTCATTGCTTCCTCAGCTTCCCATGTAATCTCTTCCCTTTGACAATTTCTCCAACGTACTTTCACAGATGCTATCTCTTTATTTCTCATTTTCTTAACTTGGCGATCTAGAATAGCAATAGGTACTTCCTCATAGGTAAGATCTTCCGCAACTTGCACATCCTCAGTAGAAGTGATATGTGATGGATCTCCAATGCACTTTTGAAGCATTGACACATGAAATACCGAATGTACTGATGAGAGCTCTTGGGGTAGCTCTAATTCATATGCAACTTGTCAAAACCTTCGAGTGATCTTATATGGGCCTACATAACATGGACTCAACTTCCCTTTCTTGATAAATCTCATTACTCCTTTTATTGGTGATACCTTTAAAAATATCCAATCACCTATAGAAAACTCTAGCCCTCTCCTTTTACTATCCGCATATGACTTGTGTCGACTTTGGGCTATTTTCAGTCATTGCTGAATCACTTTAACCTTCTCTATGGCTTGATAAACAAGATCCGGTCCAAACAAAAGAGTTTCACCCACTTTGAACCATCCTATTGGTGATCTACACTTCCTTCCATATAAAGTTTCATATGGTGCCATTTTGATACATGAATGATAGCTATTATTGTAGACAAACTCAATAAGAGGTAATGATCATCCCAGTTGCCCTTAAAATCTATTACACAATCTCGTAGCATATCTTTAAGTGTTTTTATGGTACGTTCTGCTTGTCCATCTGTTTGAGGGTGAAAAGCTATACTCAACTTCATTTGTATTCCGAAACACCTCTGAAAAGACTTCCAAAAGTTTGCGGTAAATTGGGTTCCCCGATCTGATATAATAGAGATTGGCACCCCATGTAATCGGACTATCTCTTTAATGTACAGCTTTACATACTCTTCAACTGTGTAAGTGGTCCTAACTGGTAGAAAATGTGCATATTTGGTAAGCCTATCAACAATCAGCCATATAGAATCAAACTTCCAAGATGTACGAGGTAAACCAATAACGAAATCTATGTTGATCATGTCCCACTTCCAGCTTGGAAGATCAATGCATTGTATATAACCTCCGGTTTTTTGGTGCTCAACTTTAACTCTTTGACAATTTGGACATTCAACTACAAATTCTGCAATGCTCTTCTTTATGTCATTCCACCAATACATATCTTTCAAATCATGATACATTTTGGTTGATCCTGGATGAATGGAATATCTTGAACAATATGCCTCTGTCATAATCTTCTTTCTTAGCCCGTCTACATCCGGTACACACAATCGGTTTTGGCACTGAAGTACTCCTTCTCGCGTAAGCTCAAATGCCTTGGTTGCACCACTCTGAACATTCTCCTTAAGCTGTAAAAAAATAGGATCTGCATATTGCTTCTCTTTCACTTTAGCTACTAATGAAGATTCCGCAGCATTATGTACGATAAGCTCTTTATCCGGAGTTTCAAGAAGGCGAACTCCCAAACTAGCTAACTGGTGAAGATCTTTAATCATCCCTTTCCTTTCTATAGGCGCCATCATAGCCTTATGACTTAACACATCAGCTACCATATTTGCTTTCCTTAGATGGTACAAGATATCAACATCGTAGTCCTTTAATAGTTAAAGCCATCTCCACTGCCTTAAATTTAGATCCTTCTGATTAAAAATATATTGCAAGCTCTTATGGTCAGTATATATATCAACATGAACCCCATATAAGTAGTGGCACCATATCTTTAAAGAAAAAAAAACTGCTGCCAGCTCAAGATCGTGTGTAGGATAATTTTTCTCATGCGACCGCAATTATCTAGAAGCATATGCTATTACCTTACCATGCTGCATCAATACACATCCTAAGCCAATTCTGGAAGCATCACAATACACTGTATACCCTTCGCTACCCTCTGGAAGTACCAACACGGGTATAGAAATCAACTTGTTCTTTAAATCTTGAAAACTCTTCTTACAGGCATCATTCCATTGGAATTTGGATTCTTTATGGGTTAGCTTGGTTAAGGGTGCTGAAATGGAAGAAAAACCTTTAAAAAGCCTTCGATAATAACCGGCCAACCCAAGAAAACTACAAATCTCCATAGCTATTATGGGCCAAGGCCAGTTCTTCACATCTTCTATCTTTTGAGCATCAACTTTTATCCCTTCACTAGATACAATATGAACCAAAAATGCCACCGACTTTAACCAAAACTCACATTTAAAGAACTTTGCATAAAGCTTACAATCACGAAGAGTCTGCAATGCCTATCATAAGTGATTGGCATAGTCCTCTTCTGATCTAGAATAAACTAGAATATCATCTATAAAAACTATCACAAATACATCCAGGAATGGCTTAAACACCCTATTCATCAAATCCATAAATGCTGCGGGTGTATTTGCTAACCTAAATAACATAACTAGAAACTCATAATGACCATACCATGTTTGTAAAGCTGTCTTGGGTATATCCTTCTCTTTGACCCTCACTTGGTGGTAACCTGACCTCAAATCAATCTTAGAAAAGTACTTGGCGCCCTGTAACTGATCAAATAAATCATCAATTCTTGGGAGAGGATATTTATTCTAAATAGTCACCTTATTCAATTATCGATAATCAATACACATCCTCAGCAAGCCATCCTTTTTGCGCACAAATAACACTGGTGCTCCCCAGGGGGACATACTAGGCCTTATGAATCCCTTCTCTACCAAATCTTTCAATTGCTCTTTCAATTCTCATTATTCTGCTGGGGCCATTCTATACAGAGGAATGGAGATTGGTTGGGTTCCTGGTATTACATTAATACCAAACTCTACTTCTCGTTCAGGAGGCAAACCTGGAAGATCTTCAGAAAATACATCAGAAAATTCATTTACCACCGGAACAACGTGAAGAGTTGGTGGCTCCACTTCTCTATCCCTTACTCTAACTAAATGATATATGTATACCTTGGAAATCATTCTTCTTGCCTTAAAATATGAAATAAATCTACCTCTTGACGCTCTAATTTTACCTTTCCATTTAAGGACTGATTCATTTGGAAAATGGAAATATACTTTTTTCGTGCAGCAATCAATTGTGGCATAAGAAGACGCCAACCAGTCCATACCCATTATAACATCAAAATGTATGATTTCTAACTCTACAAGATCAGTCATCGTATCATGACCACAAATAGTTACTATGCAGTTTCTGTAAACCCTTCTAGCTATAATAGATTCCCCAACCGGTGTGGACACTTCAAATAGATTAACTAACAATTCGGGTATTCTTTCAAAATTTCCAGCAACCAATGGAGTAACATAAGATGAAGTATAACCGGGATCAATTAAGGCATATAAATCAAATGAAAAGATAGACAATGTACTCATAACCACATCTGGGGAAGCCTCTAAATTTTGTCAATCTGCTAGAGCATACGTACGATTTTGAGCCCCGCTAGAAATCGTGGTTTCTCTATTACCTCTAACACGACCCATTGGTTGTGCACGCCTTCCTGAATAAGGCATCGATGATGATGATGCAATAAATGACCCCATAGGTCGTGCCATACCCCCTATGCCCTTTCGTGGGTATTCTTTCATCATATGCCCCAACATACTGTACCAAAAGCAAACATTGGTCCCCAGCCGACATGCACCCAAATGATACCTTCCACATTTATTACATGGCTCTCGAGGAGGTCTCGATTGGCTCATATTACCTTACCCTGTGTACCCCACTGTCTGCAAACTCTGACTCTCACTTCTGTGCCTAAATTGATTTCCTATAGACCCTTGGAACTATGGTGGGGCACTAGCTGCAGAATAAGAAGATAATGGCCTAGGTGGTCTAGCAAAAAACTGTGGTCTGAACCCTCCTTGGGATGCCATGAACTGCCCTGTAGATCTGGCCATCTTGGAATATCTTCTTTCTAATTCCTATGTTCTTCTCCTCTGTCTCTGATCTTCTATTTTCTATGCAAAAGCTTGGATCCTTACTATGTCTATATATTTGTTCAAAGTGGAAATTGTACAATCTCTAACCAGATATGGATCCAGCCTATCCACATATTGATGAACTCTTTCATCCATAGTATCTACAATATTAGGAGCATATCCCGATAAGGAATTAAATTGGAGACTGTACTTACTTACGCTCATATTCCCTTGATGAAGATTTAAAAACTGATCTACATAGGCCTGACGAATCTCGAATGGAAGATAATGATGAAGAAATGCCTCTTTGAACTCTTTCCAAATAGCTGGGGGTGAATCAATACCCCTAGATCATTTCTAGTCCTAGTACTAATATATAGCCTCCCCTTTAAATCTATACGCTGCTAACTCCACTGTCTCTCTACCCGTTACATGCATAACATCTAAGGCCCTTTGAATTTGATCAATAAAGTCCTGTGGGTCCTCGTTAAGATCTGATCCAGTAAAAGTGGGAGGATCCATCTTAAGAAAATCCTGTATTCGAAGGCAAGCCGCCCTATCTGTACCACTAGGACCCGTGGTAAAAATGGCTTGCCCTTGAGCTTACCTAGCAACTAGACGAGTCAAAATTTGCACTGCATTTCTACGATATTAATCAACAACATAAATAAGCGGCTTTGGGGATATAGTTCTCCTCCACCTTATTTCTTCTGGAGTGGAAGAAGTTTCTGATGCATGCTCAGCTGGAGCCTCACTTTGATTAGCTGGTATAGTGTGTGACTTACTAGTCCCCTCTCTGGTAGCCACATCTACTTGCTTACCGGTATTCTTGCTTCTGGTAACCAGCATCATTACTATAATAAGAGAAACAAACGGATTCAGTGGTCAACTATGACTTCATATACAATATAGGCTCTATCGCACGATATAAGACATGAAGAAAAGAAACAATTCCTAAATGTCCATAGCCTCCTGTTTATAGATGCGGTGCATTACACATCGATAAACAAGACTCTACGTAGACACGGCTTTGTAGACTCACTAGGACGAACTTCTCTGATACCACTTTTGTCATGCCTCAAATCCTATTGGGGCGTACTGGCACCCGTAACCAAGGAGGCCCGGGAGAACCATCTCATAAACTCATACTTCCCATGCATACCTCTATGACAACCCAAAATTCAAACAGCATCACGTCGCATATAAAAGGAAATAATCACCTATATAAGCTCGAGCACACATATATATGTATATACAATACTTGGCCATTGGAGCCATCACGGCTATTAACAAAACACCACCTTGACTGTACATTAGGTCTACAAAACCTCTAGACAATACACAGAGTTTAACTAAGGTCGGGAGACACCCCGCCATATAACTAACTTCTATAAAATACAAAAAGTGACTGGATATGACACGGAAAGCCCCAAAGCAAATTGGAGCTCACCAAAAGCAGCTGGATATCCTGGCTCCTACTTGTGCGGTGTGCTGAGGTACCTGTGCCTGCAGCATGAAGTGCAAGTCCCCCGCGGGAGACGTCAGTACAAAATATGTACTGAGTATGTAAAGCTGTAGATAATCATATATGATATAGAATCTCAATATAAATTAGAAACAAATGAATAAATCATAATAGGAGTGGACCACACTTACTAGAACTTGTGACAACCTGTACATTATATTTATTCAATTACTTTACCTTCGTTCTTATCATCTTTGCAATCATTACTGTACTATACTGTGACCATTAGGCTGCCTCCAGTACATATCAACTAGGATTGACCCATGATAGGCTTATGCCCTTAGGATACAACCCATAAACACATAAATAGGGATCGACCCATGATAGGCTTATGCCCCTGGGATACCAACCCAATAAGAGAGACCTTCCATCACTTAGTTCAAGTAATCTTTGAGATTGTTATTTCGGTCGCCACCGCATTTTGGATACTTTGAAACAATGATACATCAATAAGAGACATATAAATAGACAATTAATGCAATAACAATAAAGTAAAAACTCATTGGCACATCAATGAAGTGTTTTGGAGTCATCAATGCCATAACAATGAAGTAGGAACTTATTGGTATATCAACGAAAAGTTCTGGAGTCATTAATATCACATGGATCTTGTTTGAGTAACCGGATACCTTATGACATTTATTAGTGCAATAAACGTGTAAGATTTGGAAGACAAGTAAGTATTGGAATGTCCTGCCATCTTGTAGGGTGAAAACAAGTTCATTAGTAATGTAGGACATCATACAAAACCATTATGGATCACATGTTATTGAATAACTTTGGAAACTTTCTCCAAAGTTACATTCACATGCAATGCATATTCATACAATATCCTCCAATATCAAGTTTGGATTCATTTATCCTTCCAAACAATCCATTAAACCAAATGGAGCTGTAGACATAAATAATCATCAATTCAATAGTATATCACCATATCCACCTTCCATAACTCAATTACCATATCCACCTTCCACAATTAAATACAACCAAACCATACAAAATAGTCCATTACCCTATTTTCATCATCTTTCAATAACAACCAATACATATAATCCTCTATCACACATATACATATGGAAAAGAACAAAGGAAAACAATATTCATTCCTTAGAATTCACCGCTTGATTATGCAATCCTGTTTGAACAAATAATAGGTGTCGTTCGAAGCTCTCGAGATAACAAAAATAGTTAATGGATTACTTTGGAATTTCTACGGTTGAATCAAAAGTAATTTAAAGGTCAAATTTGGCTAGGGTTTGTTCTTTCTCAATGATTGATAATGAAAATGAGTTTTTGAACTCATATACATGTATATATACATATATTCCCATCCATAATATAATAGGAAATGACCAATATGCCTTTAAAATTTAAATAATGTCAAATCTATCCTTTGGTGTACTGTTTTGATAAGGTAAAGTAGATCGACCATAACTCTTTTCTCCGATATTGGATTTGGGTGAAATTGGTATCGTTGGAAGGATAATTCAGAGGGATTTCATTTCATATAAAGTAGGCCACCCATTTCATCCTGTACAAGGAGTTATAGTCGTTTGAAGTTGACCCTAAAAATCTATTTTGTTAGGATAAAGTAAAACGAGTATAACTCCTTACTCAGACGTTGGATTTGGATGAAACCAATTGCATTGAAAAGAAGACTCAAATATCTTTCTTTTCATAAGTTGAAGCTCTCCCAGTTCATTCTATTAAGGGAGTTATGATCATTTGAAGTTGACCCAAAAATTCGACTGACCTCAGTAGTTTGGGTGCAGGAAATTTTCCTGCACATTTACTATTCCCAAATATCCTGGCCACCGTTTTATTTTTTTGAACGTGCTCAATTATATCCAAAACCTATCCATTTTTTGAAATCTTTATACCGTTGGAAAGCTTATTCAATAACCTTCGGATGGAACCATCGATGGGCAAATTCTGGTATAAATAAAATAAAAATATTAATTCCATATAAATAAGACCAATACACGTACTTGAATACGGGGTGTTACAGTTACACTGAACCCATATAGCCCATGGGTGGTTAAGGATGGTTTAGCTTCACATACCCAGGTTAATGGTTTTAAATGCATTCTAAATTTGGTTCCTTTTCCTAGCATGGTTATATATATATATATATATATATATATATATATATATATGTATGTATATATATATATATGTTGGTTTACTTGGTTCTACTAGATTGCATTATTTTATCCTTAACCTGAGTTCATGCTTGTGTTTACCTGGTAAACTATCTTCGAGCGGTTGTATACCCACGCAATACAGAAACCGACCATTCTACTTCTCCTGCTTATCTATCGGACATTCGGGATCAACTATTGGATTGAAGTGGTGAGCCCATCTTTTAGAAGGCTCTATTTCCTGGATATTTTCATACACTTTAGCTCATTTAGAGATATTGGTTTTTGCTAGGGTTGGGGGCATGTTCCAACTAGATATTTGTTCTTTTGGCAAGAGGCTTATGTGGAACTACTATAGGTTGGTATGGGCGGGATCGGTATTGTTGTCAGCCTTAGCATTAGTGTTGGTATTGATCTGATACTACTGGACTAAATTTCTCACTATTTGATCCTATTATTTTATGTTATGGAACTTGGTTTGGTTATTATTTGGTTGGTTTATGGTTTGGTTTGGTCATCGGATGGGTTCGGATGGTTAGACTCGGTTAGGTCGATCTCATTTATAGACCTATCCTAGAGTCTGAAATTTGATAGTTATGCTATCTTGTTAAATATTTATAATTTAGCCAACTCAGAGAAGGCAACTTGAGGTTAGGTTAGGTAATGAGGGTGGTCTCTATCTTAGTCAGACTTGGGATGCCCATTGCGACAAGGCCTCAGGTTGAGTCGTGTTAAGTTGGTATCAAAGCTTTAGGTTCATGGTGAATTGGTAGTCCATATAGACGTGTATAATATAGTCTCTTTTAGGGGTGTGTAGCGCTCCACACTCATAAGAATGAGGCTTCAATACATTTAGGAATGCTTCACTTTCTTGGTATTGTATTTTCAAGCTTGGAGTCTAAGTCATGTAGTCTTCTCTAATCCTTTTTTGTTCCCTTTTTAGGTCATGCCTTATCGATCTGGAACATAGAGACATTCTTCTATTCCATTTGGGGATAATGTTGATGGAGTAGGCCCTACACCTGGAGTTCATACTCAGTCCAGGGGTCCTATCCCCGATTGTTTTGGAGTTTTGATGTTCCATCTTTTAACATAACATTTTACATTTTTTAAAATAGATAATTTTATGTTTTCAAGCAACTATTGTTGTATTTGATACTGGATTTTACTGTTTTTAGGTCAAGGACTCAGCTGAAGAAGTAATTTGGAAAAGCAGTAGAAAAAGGACACTGACGGTCAAACTAACAGACCGCCAACTATGAGACAAACCGTCATAGTGCCCATCAAAGGTAAATAAAATAAAAAGAGTAAATGATCCAAGTAACGGTCTAAGTGGTGGACCATCAGTCCACTGACCGACCATCAACTGTGTCACGGCATTACTGGATTTTAATTTCAAGTCCCCAGTACCTAGGTATATATAAATACCCAATCTAGGTTTAGATTAGGTATCTTTCATTCATCTATTATTCACTTTTCAACTTTTGAACATCTTGTAACGTATTATTCTCTAAAAAAGAGCTGAAATAGTGGATCTAAACATTTTTTTACTATTCTTCTTTGAAGATCAAGGAGAACAATTGTGGGAACTTTTGTAAGTGATTCTTTGAATTAATTTATGAACAAAAAATATTTTCTTCTTCTTTGGAGATGTGTGCCTAAAATTCTCATAAGTAGGGTTATGGGAGCCTTGATGTGATTAGTTGTTTAGGGTTGTGGGATTGTGTGAATTCAGTAACAAATTACAATTCCATAAACTCTTCTTCATTATAATAATCTTTCCTGGATGCAAACTTGAAGGGTGAGCCTAAGAACACCACTTGTTTGAGTAGAAATATTTGTGTTGGTAAAAGAAGATATTTAGAAAGATCTCAAAGACTTTAACCTTTGGGTTAAGAGTTGATGCCTTAACATGATCAACCCACTTTATAAATCAATTGAAAATGTTAACTATACTCTCTACATTTGAGAGAATTAAAGAGTAATCATCTATTAAGGTTGAGAAACAACTAGATGAAGTCTAGAGTTCAATATATTCTTGCAATTGTAATTTGTTATGTATGGATTTTAGAGGACCCACAACCTTGACTGCTATGACATCTTGGTGAACATAATCCTAGTTTCACTATTCTCATTGAATTAAACTTTACAAGCATACTTACAAGTTGAAACACGATCTACTACAATTTTATTTTACTAATAACAAACAAACCCCCTTGTTACCTCGAAACCTTTGATCAACCGGCCATTAATAATCATAACCCTTAATTTACATAGTATTCCCTGTGGGATTTGACCCCAACCTAATTGGGTTCTATATTTGACAATGACTGCTTACGCTTTCTTACGAGGGTTGGAATTTGGGCATATCAAATTTTAGCATTGTTGCTGGGGAATACGATTGTCAATTAAGTTTATGAGCGTTAATTGACATTTGGTCAAGTTTCATAATTTTAATTTTATTTGTTATTTTGTTCTTTGCTGGATAATTGTTGTGTATGACAGGTACAAGGAGGTCAGGAGAACCATTATTACTCTTTCTCCTAGAATCTCTTCTTATTGGAAGAATGGCTGATCAACAATAAGCAGATAGATTAGCCGCTTTGGCTAGAGCTCAATTGAATCAAAAAAATGATGGTCAACCATATCTTCATCAAATTCCAAAGGATGAGGATCTAGGAGATGATTATTTGTTAAATCCAGCCAACCAAAGACGTGCAGAGAATGTGGCTGCACCTATGAACCAAAATTTAAACAGAAATCACTTTTTCAAAGCAAGACCAGATCGCAAAGCTGTGCAATTGGATCTTGAGGAGGATGAGGACGATACGAATGGAGCAGGTGCAACTTGAACTATTGTTCATCTACTATTGGCACCCGGAGCTAAGTTCAACATCACGAGCACCATGATTCAACTACTTCATCTGAAGGGGCTCTTGGGTTGACTTTTGAGTGATGATCTGAATATGCACTTAGTGAACTTTGTCAATATTTATAGGTCTTTTGATAACCCAGAAGTAGGGAAGAATTCCATCCATCTGTGCCTTTTCCCATTGTCTCTGTATGGGGAGGCAACACTATGGCTTAATAGGTTGACTCCTGATTCTATAACAAATTGGATGCAGTTGAAAGGAGCTTTACTATAAAGGTTCTTTCTGCCATCTAGGATGTTACAGTTAAGTGATTAGATTAGTAACTTCAGGCAGCTTCTGCCTGTGGCTCATCAAGAGACATGGGAAAGGTTTAATAAGAAATTAATGCAGTGTCCTAATCACAAAATGACTGACATACATTTGATAGAGACTCTGTATAGAGCCTTGAATCCTATCACAAAGCCAGTTGTGGATAATGTTGCAGGTGGAGCATTTATGGATCTTACTTTTTCGAAAGATTCTAAAATTCTTAATAGGATGACTAAATAGAGTAGATTTTGGCATACGAGGGTATGTCTGTGGAACATTGCTGAAAAAAAGAAGAGCGCAACCAAGATATAGCACAAATGAATACCCAGATAGATTTGCTAACTAAGCATTTTCTATATGGGAAGACTAAAAAAGTAAAAGTTGTGGGTTCGCAAAGTATAGCTGAATTCAATTCTAAGGAAGAGGCTAATTATTTGAACAACCAGGGGGGTTTCTGAGGCAATATCCAAGGGAATCAAGGTCGGACATACTATAATAAAGTTGGTTATAAAGATCGTGACCAAGGGAACTATAAAAATAAAAATGATCGGAGATGATTGTATGTGCCTCCTGGAAATCGTTATAGCGCTTCTTTTAGTTTGGGTAAAATATCCATGGAAGACATGATGAAAAAGTTGTTGAAAGAGGAGGAGGCAACCAATGTCGGTTTAACAACGATGAAGAGTGAGTTATCTTCTATGAGTCGGTGGATTCATATTCAATCTCTATAAAATGGTCAGGGTAACAAATAAACCAACTTTTGGCAGTATTTAATCAGCGGAAGAGTTGTATTTTGCTGAGTGACACGATGCAAAACTCTTAGAATAATGGGTCTTGTATGGTGATTACCACCCGTAGTGGTAAAGTATTACCTGGCCCTTTTGTGGGAAAATATGTAAGTGATGATGTATTGGAATTGGATGAGGAAAAAGAAGAAATTGTCCAGTGGAGTTTGAGAAACTGGATAGTAATAATATTTTATCTACCTATCAGCAGCCCTACGAGTTAGTTAAAAATAAGGGAAAAGAGGGAGAAGTAGTAGTTAAAGTAATGCAAAAAACCACTCCCTCCATTCACTCATCGATTAAAGAAAAAGGTGGATGATACAAAGTTTAGCAAAGTCATGGGAACGCTGAAATAGTTGACTGTGAATGTGCCATTGGTGGAGGCACTAGAACAAATGCCTGGCTATGCTAAATTCATGAAGGACCATGTCATAAAGAAGAGGATGGTGAGCTATGAACCGATGGACAATCTCCACCAATGTAGTGTTATTTTCACAGGATTTTGTGAAGGCCCTGTGTGATCTTAGGGCGAGTATTAGTCTGATGCTACTAGCAGTCTATAAGAAGTTGGGGTTGGGAGATCCCACACCTACTAACATGAGACTTGTGATGGCAGACAGATTAGTGAAACGACCAATTAGTATATTATATGATGTGCTCGTGAAGGTGGCCAGTTTTATTTTTTATGCTGACTTTGTGATCCTGGATTGCAAGGTTTACTTCGAGGTACCAAAAAACTTAGGTAGACCTTTTATCACAATCGGGAGTATTTTGATTGACTTACGGGCAAATGAGTTGCAGTTTAGGCTTAATGATGAGGTAGTTCGATTTGATGTCTACCAGTCAATGAAGCAACACAAAGAGATAAGTGATTCTCCATTGTTGATGTTTATTATGAAGTTGAGCAAAAGGTGTCAATTAAAGAAAAATTTGTTGTTGAAACTTTAACTGCGGTATTGATAAACTTTGACAGCAAAGGTATTAAAGAATGTGAGGAGATATTATTTGCTCTTATGAGAATGGGATCATATTCATATGCTCCCAAGAAGATGGATTTGGACCTCAAAAATTGTCCAACACCACCGTCTAAGACATCTATTGAAGAGCAGCCGGTATTGGAGCTGAAGAAGTTACCGGGCTATCTACGGTATCGTTTCTAGGTAGTGGAAACACTCTACCTGTGATTATTGTTGTAAACTTAGGTGAGCAATATGTTGAGGCACTTATCTCTATGCTTAAGAGGTATAAAAGGGCCATAGGATGGACTATTGCCGATATTATTGGTATTCCTCTAAGTATATGCACTCATAAAATTGTGCTTGAGGAAGATTGCACACCAACTATTGAGCATCAACGCATATTAAATCCACCGATGCAAGATATGGTTAAAAATGAGATTATTAAATGGCTTGATATAGGGGTATTTTACCTCATCTCTGAGAGAAAGTGAGTGAGTTTTGTACAATGTGTTCCCAAGAAAGGGGGCATGACTGTGGTCGCTAATAAGAAGAACGAATTGATTCCACTTAGGCTAGTCACTGGGTAGAGAGTGTGTATGGATTATATGGATTATCGTAAGTTAAACTCGTGGAATCTGAAGGATTATTTTCCAATGTCTTTCATGGATAAAATGCTTGATCGCCTGGCAGGAAGGGGTTGAAATTGCTTTCTAGATAGGTATTTGGGATACAACTAGATCTCAATTACTCCTGAGGACGAGGAGAAGACAATATTCACGTGCCTGTATAGTACATTTGAATTCAAGTAGATATCATTTGGCATATGTAATGCACCTGCCAATTTCCAATGGTGCATGATGTCGATCTTCTCCGACATAGTTGAGGACACCTTAGAGTGTTCATGGATGATTTCTCTGTGGTAGGGGATTCTTTTGAGTTATGTCTGGTAAACTTGAGTAGAGCACTGTAGAGGTGTGAGGAATTCAATCTAGTGCTGAATTGCGACAAATGTCATTTCATGGTGAAGTAGGTAATTGTTCTTAGACACTGAATTTCAACCAAATTGATTAAAGTTGATAGGGGAAAAGTAGAGGTGATAGAGAAATTACTCCCTCCCATCTCTGTGAAGGAATTGCATAGTTTCTTGGGACATGCTGGATTTTACCACCATTTTATTAAGGATTTCTCTAAAATTACTAATCCACTATAATAATTATTCGAGAATTATTCTAAATTTGTATTTGGAGATAATTGCAAGAAGGCATTTGAATGCCTTAAGGAGAAGGTTGTGGCTGCCCCTATCATTATTGCTCCTAACTGGTCTATGCCTTTTGAAATCATGTGCGATGCAAGTGAAGTAGATCTTGGGTTGTGCTTGGCTATAAGAATGAAAAATTTCTCCACTCTATTTACTATGCAATCAAGGCATTGAATAGGGGGCAGAAGAACTACACTACTACTACGTAGGAACTTCTCGTAGTTGTCTATGCTTTTGAGAAATTTTGTACTTACTTATTAGGAACCAAAGTGGTGGTTCATACAAACCATGCTTCTTTGAGATATTTGATGGCAAAGAAGGATGCTAAACTAAGATTAATTAGGTGGGTGCTGCTTCTACAAGAGTTTGACTTTGAGGTCAAAGACAGGAAAGGGTGTGAAAATCAGGTTGCAGACCATCTATCCAGACTTGAGGGAGATCAAGAAATCATTGATAAATGCAAAATTAATGATGCATTCCCTGATGAACATATCCTTGCTATTGTGCTTGAAAAGCTACCTTGGTACACGGACTTTGCCAACTATGTGGTAAGCAATCTTATTCCTGAAGATTTTTCCTTTCATCAGAAAAAGAAGTTCTACCATGAGGCCAAAAGTTACTACTAGGATGAAAAATATTTATTTAGCAAGTGTGCCAATAATATTATCATAATATGCATCCCAGAAGTTAATATGCGAAATATTTTGGAAGCTTGCCATGCTTCACTAGTCGGGCGTCACCATACAGGTTATCGCACCATAAGAAAAGTGCTACTGAGTGGCTATTATTTGCCAACCTTGTTCAAAGATGTATATTTATTTGTGAATAGGTGTAACCAGTGTCAAAGGGAAGGGTAAATTTCAACGGACCATGAGATTCCCATGATAAAAATATTAGAGGTTGAATTGTTCGACGTCTGGGGCACTGATTTCATTGGAACCTTCGTCAGTTCCTATGGGTTCAATTATATTTTGGTTGTTGTAGATTATGTATCCAAATGGGTAAAAGCAGTGGCTCTGGCTGATAATGAAGGTAAGAGAGTAGCTGTTTTTCTAAAAAGGAATATCTTCTCTCGCTTTAGAGTACCACATACTATCATAAGCGATGGAGGATCTTATTTTGGCAACAAATTTTTTGGGCTTCCATGGAAAAATATGGGGTAAAACAGAATAAAGTAGAAACTTTATACCACCCACAAACTAGTGGGAAAGTGGTGATTTCAAGTTTGGAGATAAAGGCTATCCTAGCCAAAATGGTGAATTCAAGTAGGCAAGATTGGTCTCGAAAGCTCGATGACTCATTACGGGTGTATCAGACTTCTTTCAAGAAACCCATTCACATGTCACCGTACAAATTAGTCTATGGAAAGGCATGCCACTTGCCGATTGAGCTAAAACATAAGGCATTGTGGGTATTCAAAAGATTGAATATAAATTAGAATAAGGCAGCTGAGTTATGACTAGGGTAGCTGAATAAGATGGATAAATTCCATCTTGGTGCTTATGAAAGAGCAGACCTATATAAATAAAACATGACTATATACCACGATCAAAAGATTGAAAAGAGGGACTTTCAAAAAGGCAATTGGGTGCTCCTCTTCAACTCCAAGCCAAAACTCTTCCCAGGTAAACTTAAGTCAAAGTGGTCTGGACCATTCAGAGTTAACCAAGTATACCCCTCGGGAATAGTTGAACTCAAAAATAAAGACATGATCATATTTAAGTTAAACACACAATGATTCAAGTTATATATTAGACCAATGGAGTTGGTTAAGTGCTTGGGTACAATCTATCTCAATGAAGCCTGAGTAATCGAGATAACTGAGTCATGCCGCAACATTAAATCATGTGCTAGTGGGAGGCAACCCACAATGCATTATTGTAAGCATAGTTAAAGTTAATATTTTATTTATGTATAATTTGATGTGTTTGTGTAAGTATGCAGGAAGAAGGATGCAGGAAAATAGAAGCTGAATAAGTTCAGGAAAGCTGACGGGAAAGTTGATAGGTCGTCAGAGACCTGACGAACCATCACTTGATCTGTCAAAAGAAATCCAGAAACTTGAGTTACTATAATGAGTCCGACGGACCATGTAACGGACCATAAAAGTCTTGACGGACCGTCAACATAACTAACACCCTGAAGAAAGAAATGTTGGTTACTGGATAGATCTGACGAGAAGTATGAAAGATTGTTAGCTTTGTAATGGACCGCCGCCTTATTCGTCGCAACATATCAAATTAATCAAGGTTCTATTAAGTATTAATGGTGAACCTGACGGACCGTCGGTGTGCCCATAAAATTAACCCTAATTTTTAGCATGTTGGGTCGATTCAATTTAAAGCTCAATGAGCTATTTTTATCCGACCCAACCATCTTTAAAGTGATAAATGGAAATGGTTACATACGTTTCCACCCTTAAAAATCCTAAAACTATTTAAATTCTATTGCATTCAAAGTACCCAGGACCGTTCATCTTCTCTTATGACTCTCCTTCTTCCCCATCCTCTTCTATTTAAACATCTCTCTCATTCTCTAATTCTCATCACAAAGTAAATTAAGTCTCTCACTGATAAACCAATTTAGTATCAATAGTATTTGTGAAAGTCAGTAAGTTCAGGGTAGTCAAGAATACTATGAAATCAAGGTATGATCGCAACTTTTCTCTTCTTTTCAGAATGATGAATGTGATGTGTGTAAGTTTTTAATGCTTGGAATGAACTTCATCTTATTTTTTTTTACATTGTTATGTTTTTTACTAAGTCAAACTCTGGTAAATGTTGTTTAGGGTGAAGTCTGACTAACCATGTATAAAAAATTGCTAAACTTGTGTTTTAATGATCATTTAATTCCATTGTTCTGTACATAACTAATGTATGTACTCCAAATATTAGATAAATTGCCAAAGTGAAAACTATTGCTGAATAGTCAAAGTGACGGCCAATTTGATGCACTATCAACTTGACCTTTGAAAAGTGTCTGAAGGAATTCGTTATTGGTTTATTTGCGATGAACAACAAAATGGACCGTCGGACCCATGATAGATCGTCAAGGTGACCTTCGCAAGGATAAATGAGAAAGGTGTCACTAGTTAAGACTTAACGGCCAAGGCGACGGACCGTTAACCCACTTATCAAGTAAAGTTTTACAGCAATTCTTTCTAATTCTAACCAGACTATTTCTTGATTTATAGTTTAGGCAAATAGCATGCAAACTACCCATACTTATAAGTGGTGGTAGGATATAACATGGAAAGGGAAGAAATGAGTTGGCATTAAGTAAGTAGGCTCCAACTTTCAACTCTCATCGAAGGGACATGATAAACTAGGCAGTCTTCTAGTCTGAAGAGGAGGGTGAGCGAAGCAGCAAAAGCATAAGTTCGAGCCCTAACGAGGAAAGGGTTAACACATCCAACCGCGACCAAGTTGAGGCATCAAAAATTAAGGATTCCAATATGGTTAAAAGCAAAGACCTTCAAACACGGAAAATAATAAAGTGGCAGATTGATGGAGTAGGGGATAAGTATCTTGATGGAATGGAACCAACAGTAACCAAGCCAATCTCTGAAGAGCACCAAATTATGACGATCGAGTTGCATGAGTATCTAGAGCTAGAGCGGCAATTTAATGAATATCAGTTAGCTTGGATGAGCAAACCACTTGGGGCATACCAACCAAATCTTGTGCGGGAGTTTTTTGCCAAATATTTTCCACTAGTAGAGAAAGACTGTCCCAAGGGCTTATTAATTTTAGACTTGCCCAATAGGGAGATAGTTCTGGTAAGAGGGGTCACAATTGATATATCTATCTGTATACTGAATAGGATATTATTTGGGCCTGACTATAAAGTGTTGGCTGTTGTACCAAAACTCGAGCATCGTATGACCATGACTTCCACCTAAAGTCCCTTCTTATCTAGGCTCTTCACTGATGAGGGTAATCTATCCTGGGTGCTTGATCCCAAAGAGTGCATTGCTAAGTCATCCCTAAGTTTTCGAGCTAAGTTTTGGTAGGCCATTGTTTGAGTACGATTGATGCCGACAGGGCGAGATGCTAACTTGGATTGTCATAGGGTATTGTTGGTGGCTACTTTGATTGTCAGGCTGAATATTGATTTTTGCTAAATTATTGTTGATGAGATGTTTGTTCGATCACATAAAATAGTAAGTGCATTACGGTTTCCATGTTTGATCACAGAATTATGCAGGCAATCCAATGTGCCTTTGATTCAAGGAGTGGACTATGAGGTTCGGGCAACTCATAAGTAGGATATTGAAAAAATAAAGGATGACTCAAAATATGAAATGCGAGTCAACAAACCTTCTGCTTAGTAGATGCAGTCAGCTCCAGCCCACGATACTTTTGAGATCCCCAAAGATATGTTATTTCCTATCACTACTTATGTGCTGCCTAATTATATGTTTCCTAGTACTTCTGCAGGATTATTATCTATGCCACCAAAGAATAGGATTTCAGACATGCATTTGTCCCACACCAGTATTCTGAGTATAGACTAACACGGGAGAATTTTGCGAAGTCTGTCAAAGCACAGAAAAAGTTTGAGAAATAGTTGAGCGTTTGGGAAAAATAGTTCAACCCATCTGTTGATCTCATCATGGATGAAGTCTTAAAATCGTATCATCATATTCATGCTAGAATGGATGAAATGTAGGAATGCATAAGCAAGAGACTAGACGAGCTATCATTGGCGGATTTTACAACCAATGTAGCCCACTTTTGATCCTGCTTTGGTCATTAGTAATAAGTACAAGGGTCTTATTGATCTGATGGGTAGACCGCTCAAGGACAAAGAAAAGGAGATGGGTAAAAGTACTAACAAAAAGGCTGTAAGAAGAAGAAGGAGAGAAAAGATAACACCTGAGGAAAGGTATGAGAGAGACTAAAGAAAAGCTGTGAAAAAAGTCAAATAAAAATGAAGAGTTGATGAAGAAGAAAGATACAAATGAAGCTGCAGGAGTATCAACAAGTTCTGTCTCGGCTAGGGGGTCAATTCCAGACTCGATTCTTTTTGAGATACCTGCGACCCAAGAGGAAGCTAATTTGAGTACCCCTACAACCATAGGGGTCAACATTGCTGCACCCGAGGCCAAAGAAGTCATACCTCATTTGACTTGCTCATCGGCTTAAGAGGCCATACAATTATTCACTCCTTTGTACTTTTTGTTAATCCGTTTAAGAGAAAAGCATTTTGTTTAGTGGTGGTGGAATGCTTATTATGTTTCGGTCACTATAGGTGTTTTTGTTGTCTGTTTTGTTTTCCTCCCATGTGCTATTTAGTAGAACTAACATGTTTAGGTTGCATATTTATTTTTCTTGTGATGTACATATCTTCCGTGTTTAGAAATTTTATTTTCTTTTCTTTTGGCACCTTTTTGTATGTGTGTATGAGAAATAAATGTGGAAAAGTACTTTGAACATGTTTGTATGACAATTCCTTCTTGTTACTTAGTATCTGTTGGATAACCATCTGTGATTCTGTGATTGGCATTGGGATGCAAAAATAAAGAAAGCATGATCATGTGATGTAAATCCCAAAGAGTTGGAAGAATAAGTATTATCTCATTGCCTGTGTGTGCGAGTATTTGTTATATTTCTTACATAGTGTGTACTACTAAAACTTTCCCAATTCATTTATATTGCTTTGTGATTAATTCAATAAGATAGGATAGAAGGCCCCCTTTAATTATTAGTCTAAGCCATAAAGAATGACCCACCAAAATGATTTTTCCCTTTTTGAAACCTTTTTGAGCTTATGTTAGTATTTATTCATTCCTAGTAGCTCTGATTTACTCTTCTTAGTATGTTAGTACCTAACTTTGGCCCTAGTTAAAATTTTGGATATTGTGCACCTTAACTTAGGAAAAATGACTAAGTTGAGGTTGACTACTGTCAGGTAATAAAAGTTTATTTTAAGTGGTTGGGAGTTGGAATAAATTATTGCATCTGGCCCTAATCTAGTTAGATATTGTGTACCTCAACTGACTGCATCAGCATAAGTAAAGGGTGGCTAATGCAGACTCTCTAAAAAAATCTCTGGGTTTATAGTGAAATCATGGATGAATAGTATGGATTGTAGGTGAACTAGAAAAGCATTAGTATTGGTGAGTAGCAATCAAGAGCAAAGAGAATGAAATTTGAACTTGTAGACATTTTCCCAAAATTGACCCTTACCTAACACTGAAACCTCTTTACAAGTCATAAAAAGACCTGCTTGATCTTTGCGAATCAACCATAGGGGAATATTAGATGATAAGGGCAAGCTTATAGGTGTGTATGTTGTGTTTGCAACTTTCTTTGTGAGTGTGAGAGTCTAGATTTTTGTCTACAAGTTAAATGAATGATGTGTGGTGGACTTCTTTGACTGCGAAGGCAATTTGAGTTATACTTAGTTTTGTTGACTTCTAGGGGATTTTATATCTATGGTTGTGTTTGTTCTGAAATGTAAATAATGTGAGTTGTAGATCCTGATGTATTAAGACCATATGAGTGAGATGACATTTTAGTGGTTGTATGAAATTTAGTTCAACGGTTAAATGTCTGTCATTATGTTGTTCGTGTGTGCGAGATTTGGTATTGAATTTCTTGAGGACAAGTAATTGTCTTAAGTTAAGGGTGTTGATGTTATGTCATTTGAAGGAACATTTTACATCTATTACAAGAGATAATTGTATGTTTTCAAGCAACTGTTGTTGTATTTGATACTAGATTTTAGTGTTTTCAGATCAAGGACTCAACTAAAGAAGTAATTTGGAAAAGAAATAGAAAAAGGTCACTAATGGTCAAACTGACAGACCGTTAACCATGCGATGGACTGTTAGAGTGACAATAAAAGCTAAACAGAATAGAGTAAATGACCCAAGTGATGGACCGTCATGCCTCTGACGATCATCAACTTGGCCGTCAGGCTAAAATAGAGAATGGCTTCCCAAGTGATCAAGTGATGGTTTATGCGATGGACTGTCAGACCAATGATGTCCCATCAACATGAACGTCACTTCTTAACCAAAATGCAGTAACTTAGGACCTTCAGCGATGGTCCAAGTGGTAGACCGTCAGGCTATTGACGGACCATCAACTTGATCGTCAACTATGTCACGGCATTACTAAGTTCAAATTTCAAGTCCCCAGTACCTGGGAACATATAAATATCCTGTCTAAGTTTAGATTAGGTATCTTTCATTCATTTATTATTCACTATTCAACTTTTGAACACCTTGTAACTTATTATTCTCTGAGAAAGAGCTGAAATAGTGGATTTTAATATTTTTCTACTATTCTTCATTGAAGATCAAGGAGAACAATTATGGGAACTTTTTTTAGTGATTCTTTGAATTATTTATTACAAAACAATGTTTTCTTGTTCTTTATAGATGTGTGGCTAAAATTCCCATAACTAGGGTTATGGGAGCCTTGATGTGATTAGTTGTTTAGGGTTGTGTGAATTCGGTAACAAATTACAATTGCATAAACTCTTATTCATTATAATGATCTTTTTCGGTTGCAAACTTGAAGGATGAGCCCAAGAATACCACTTGTTTGAGTAGAAATATGTGTGTTGGGAAAAGAAGAGATTTACAGCGATCTCAAAGACTTCAACCTTTGGGTTAACGGTTGATGCCTTAACAATATCAACCCACTTGAAAAATTAATTGAACATGTTAATTATACTCGCTAAGTTCAAGAGAATTAAAGAGTAATCATCTATTAAGGTTGAGAAACAAATCGATGAAGTCTAGAGTTCAATATATTCTCGCAATAGGAATTTGTTACGTATCAATTCAAGAGAATCAAGAACCTTGAATGCTATGACATCTTCGTGAACATAATCCTAATTTCGTTATTGTCATTTAATTAAACTTTAAAAACATACTTAGTAGTTGAAACATGATCTACTACAATCTTATTTCACTATTAACAAAAAAACACCCTTGTTACCTCAGAACCTTTGATCAACCGTACATTAATAATCTTAATGCTTAATTTACATAGTACTCTCTGTGTGATTCGACCCTAATATAGTTGAGTTCTATTTTTGACGATGACCACTTACGCTTTATAACGAGAGTTGTAATTAGGGCATATCAAGTTCACCGATTGCTACTAGTCCTCCTCAGGGTAAGATGACTAATGCATAAATTTGTCACTCAATTCATAGTATTGCCTTCTTGGATTACTTTTTTCATCATGAGATGAGGGAAGCAAAGATGGAGGAGTTTGTGACTCTTAAACAAGGGAAAATTACTATCAAGGAATACACCTTGAAATTTCACAAGTTGTCCAGGTATGCTCCGGAGTTAGTGTAGACATGAGTGTTAGGATGAGAAATTTCACTTCTGGACTATATTGGGATTTGATCCTTGAAAGCACGACTACTTTATGATGAGTGGCAAGATTACCACTCTTTTGCACATATCATTAATGCATGCAATATGATTTGAATGTAAAAGTAAGACACATTTGGGGTAAAATGTACTAATTGCCATATATTTGCAGGTGTACAAATATAGAGAAGAATAGAAGCAAACTTGAGCTGAAAATGATCAAAAATGGAATCTAAGTGCAAGAGTTTGACAAGCGGATACAGGAATAGGATCTAGCCCTCAGTTATTGTGATCGCGGGTATTAGCCAACAATAACGCCGATTCAAGCTAGTCATCCAAATGCGATCGCAATAGGCAAACTGCGAAAGTGGTAAGTGCAATTGCGACCAATCTTCCGCAATCGCGTTAGGGCAAAAAATGTCCTAAGGGCAGAAACATCATTTTGACCCTCCGATTTCAAATCCCATTTAAAGATTAAAACCCCTTGATTATAGATCCATCATTCCATCACCTATATCCCATCCTTAGTTTAGGATTTTTGTAATTTCTTGGATCTTGGAGCTAGACTTGTACTAATTTTGAGTTAACAAGACATTAGAGTGACTTTTAAGTGTAGATTTGGCTTCACCCATTGAAGATTCATTGCAATCTAAAGTGTGATTTGCCCTCTCTTTATTCTCTTATGGATAACTTTGATGGAAATATTATTTTATTTATATTTATTATCATTATGAGTTGCTAGATCTACCTCTTGGGATTATTCTTGATTAGGGTAAAATTGTGCGTGGGTTGCGATATTATTTTGTATATTTGAGTTTGTTAATGATGAGTTCTATTATTGCTTGATTAAATTGCTTGGGATTTAATGGGTGAAAGCCTCAAATACCTAAATGGGTTTGATGGGTGAAAGCTCCAAACTCTAGAAAGCTTAAGGCCATCTTAGATGGAAGGGTTTTGGGTGAACTTTAGGAATCCATGTCATCCTTGAAAGAGGGATGTGGATACCAAAGAAATTATAGACAATTATGTGTATAGTCTGCTAATCTATCACTATCTTAGACATAAGAGCAGTTGTGAAGTTTACTATACCATGGGTATCGTCCTAGAAATAGGGATGCCTTGATTGAGGTATTGGGTGGTTTTGTTTGACACACTTGTTAAGTACTCGAAAGTACCAATGGGGGAAATCCTTGTAGTTTTGTTGAAAAACTAGCTTCAAGGACATTGGACCTAGCCTACCATATCATCAATGATTAGAATTTTCATCGAATTATAATGTTCCCATACACATCTTGCCCCTAGGAAAGTATAATCCCAAGATCCGTTCTAATTGAATACACTCTAATAGTTCATAATCTCGAATTACTCCCTTAGAAGCCCAAGATTTCCATTCTCATTTAACACGATTGAAAACCCCCAAACCACTTTGTACTATATGTTTGAACTTAGTTAGTAACTCTTACCGAACCTACTCAATCGCCACTCACATTGTTCCTTATGGATTCGAACCCGACTCTTGTTGGATAAATATATTGATAACGACCGCCTTGCACTCCAATTGACATGTAAGTTGTGCATTATCACTTCCCTAATTAATGATATTGATATTTCAAGGTTAGTTATTCATATGCAATAGGTAGAGGAGGAAAAGTAGAAACAGGAAAAGTTCGGGGAAAGGCAGGATAGATCATTCATCCTAGAATGACAGGCAAGATAGTACTAGCATGATTTAAACCCCCAAGCATCTCTACTCTTAACATTAAGAAAGAAAACAGAATACTAAGGAACCAATCCTTCCTTTAACAAACTCAAAAAATAAAGATGCAAGGAAATGCACTTTTCCTTTAACAAACTCAGAAAATAAAAATGTGATCAAGAACACATACCTTGCACATGAATATCTGAAGCCGAAAACAAGTGTTGATACTTAGAATTCATGTCCTCTTCCTCTTCCTAATCATTTTCTTCCACCTTTAGGTTCTACCATAGAACTTTGACCGGAGCTACATCCTTGGTCCGCAACCGACGAACCTGCTGACCTAAGATCTTTACCAAAACTACCTCATAAGATAAGGAATCTAAAATATCCAACCCCTTCAAAGTAATAACAGAAGAATGATCGCCCACACATTTTGTAAACATAGACACATTCACTACAAGAAATTTAGTTTTTAGTGGCAAGAAAAGTCACCTTAAAAGAACAAAAAGTTGCCACTAAATATTTTTGGCAGCAATAACTATGTCGTCGGTAATAACTCTGTAAAATAAAGTTTATTTGTAAGGATAAGGTATCGTCACCACAATAAAATGTATTTGTCACAGCTTCTACCACCACAAAATATGACAAATCGCTGTAAAATATATTTTGACAAAACGCATTTTGGCTAGGATGCCACTAATATGCTGGAATTAGCAGTGACTTTGTCGCCGCAATAGCTCACAATACTTTTTATCGCCACAAAAGAACCATCACTTGTGGCCACTTTTTTATCACCGCAAAAGCACCATCAATTGTGACCACTTTTTTGTCACTGCAAAAGCCCCATCCATTCTGACCACTTTTTTATCGCTGCAAAATCACTATCTACTGTGACCACTTTTTTGTTGCCACTAAAACATTTGCATTATTAGCGACCTTGTGTCCATAAAATCAATATCAATAAAGACCATATATTTTTCATCACTAAATATTAGTAGAAATCTATATTGCTGCTATACCTTTAAATATTAGTTGAAGCACTACTATCTTGTTGCTAAAAAGAACTTATAAAATCAAAATCCATCGCCACAAAATCTACCAAATCATTCGTGGCAAGTCACATTTTTCCACTTAAATTTTGTGTACAAATAAAAATATTTTTTTTTCATCAACCATAAAATTGAATTTGTACCTGTATGAAACAAAATTGACAACAAATTTTATGAACTACATAAAATATTAGCTAGTAAAAACATTCAATAGTGTTTTACAAAATCATCCTCCGATCAAATATTATAAGTATTGCCCTTAATAAGAAGTCAACGACATATACGTTAATAACAATATAGTGCTTCAGTTTTATCATATTCATACATAATATCAAAAATAAAAAATGCATTTTGCGTCTTCATGCTCCTCCTTGGTCAACCCATTCTTTAAGAACGTCCCTTCCATAAAAAGCACTAAGTCATTATGATTCTAGAAAAAAAAAGAAAGTGCATGAAGGGGAAGAGAGAAAGAAGTTAAAATAAAACCAGGACCTATTATGTGGAATAATCCCATAAATACCATTATACCATAAGCCTTGGAGATGAAGCATAGTATAATAGCCACTTGGTGGGACAAAAACTTCAATTTGTCACAAACCATCAACAAAATAGAGAATTTCAACTAATTAGCTAACGAAAGGAAATATGTTCTTGTTGGCAAGTGGGTTCAACAATTTGTAGGTGATATAAGACCATTGTTTTTAACTTGTCCCTCAAGTTTAATGTATCAACAACTTGGTCTTAAACTTGACAGATAAACATCTTTGGTTTTAATATATGAATTAATTCTATATAAGTGTGTATGTATATATATACTATATTAATCAATTCATATATTGAAATAAAAGATCTATATATACACACACATATCTCCAATAAAAACAAACCTAGTGTATTCCCATAAAGTGGGGTCTAGGGAGGGTATAATATACACGCAGTCTATACCTCTACCTTCGAAGAAGTAGATAGGCTATTTTCAATAAAACGCCGAATCAAGAGAAAAAAATACAAGTAATGAATAAATAACATGATACACAACAGCAATTGATGCGGTAGTACTTCCCAGAAACAATAACACTTGTCAAAACATCCAATTCATAATCAACTCAAGCTAGAGAAATGCCTACTACATATTTCAGAAAATTAAAAATAAAACATAATCAAGGATGCACTACTGTTACACTTTATCCATGTATATTCTACAAAAACCAATAGACAACAGCCATCTCTACTGGCATCTATGGAGCTCCTAGGTAGCTCAGCCTACACATTTTGCACTAGCTTTAGCATAGATACATCTTGCACAATGATTGACAAACAACAGAAGTGTAACTAAAATCTATGGCACTACCAACCAAACATAACAAATATGGGGAATCTAAAAACAGCAGATAAAACTAGCATTATGTATGACACAAGTTTCTTTTATCAGGAATTCAAATTAATTTCAACTACCAAATTTAACTATCTTAGAAGGAGGAGAAATCATGGAGGACTTATTAGGAGGAGCATTTGATGAAACAAAGAGAGGAATTTCTGATGAATCATACTTTCGCATGTGTTATTAAAGTAAATTTCATGTATGAGTACCGAACTTTGCATAATTAACCATTTTAGCTAATCTATGGCATCTTCATTATGTTTCCCACATCAATAAATTTTCATAATTGAGAAAGGTTCACAAGTCATCTCCTAGAACTTACTGGGAGAAAATGGACAACATCCATAATATTCCTAGTAGGTAATTTAGAGATTTTACGCTTTCCGGCAAAAGGAAAGAAATCAATAAGAAATTTTAACTCTTATACTCCTTAACAGTAAAAGTGACCCTACCTTGTCATCCACACCAGTAAGGACTTTTCCCATTTTCATTCTACACTGATTTACCATAGTAGGAATTGAAGTTAGAGAAAAGAACATATGAAATGCAGAAAATATATATTTAGTGCCAAATTGGAATCAGTTACTCTTATGGTGAAATTTTAAAAATCTTGCTAACCTTATGTGGATCAGAGAAAATTGAAGTTCATTTGGTATTTTTGAGAAGTCTTACAGAGAATGATAAAACCACCAAACAAGAATAGAAAAAGAACTAGTTGAACACTGTTATTAATTTTTGGTCATCTTTTTAAATCTTTCAATAAACGCGGGATGTTTTATCCATCGAGTTACCCTACATTAGGGAAGAAAGTTTTCCTATATATTTGAGATATGCAAATCATTTTAATATTGGAAGAGAATAGGTTAGTTCATAAGAAGGGTGGATTGCTTATATTAAGAAATCTCTATTAGGGTGATTACAAGGGAATATTTTTCTCTTCTCTAGAGATTCTTCTTATAACTAGCAAGTCAATGTAATATGGCAATAGAACTCAGGACAGTGGACTCAGTCAAAATAGAGAGAAAGTAATGTGTGTGATGACATTTGCAATGATAGAGACTGACTTTTAATTCGATAAAAAATATTAACATTCAAATGCTATGCCATCTGATACTGAATCCAGAGAATGATAAACTGATGAATCCATGACGACAAAAGCAAAGACTATGGAAGTGGATTTTTAATACAAAATTTTCATGTTAAGGAGTTTTGAAATTTAGATGTAAAGCTGAAGAAACTACCTATAATTTTTAAGCTACTTTTCATATTTTTTTAAACTAAGGGGGTTTTTTAAAAATTGGATAGGTGTGTTCTTCTGTTTCTACATAATGTGCCTGCTCGTGCATATATGTCTATATGGGAGAGAGAAAAGACTATATAAAGAGTACCATAATTTCCTCAAGATTAAGTCTCATAATATGTTCTTCATTTTAACTCTCAACTCAAAGCTTACAGGTCATAAACTTCTAGCTATGTCTTTGTACCAAGAGAGGATCAGTGAAATCAATCTAAATTCATTTTGTAAGGTACATAACCACTCCAGTCCTACTGAATGACCTTTCCAACACTTATCTGTCTTATGTATTCCCTAAAATTTATGTTAGTTAAGATTAACAAAATTATATTAATGTCAAATTATATTTTCGTAATAAGAGATTTACTCCCTGTATTTTGAAATCTCTTCATAATTTTCAAGCACATAAATACATGCTTGATTGAACTCATCATAAGGTAGCATATTTCTTCCATCTAAAACCCCTTTTTTTGCCCACTGTGTTTAATGGTGGACACCTCACCATTTGACACCTATTCATCGTCAATTCTAGTTGATTTATTAAACTTAGTTGAGATGTTCTTTAAATATCATGAACAAAACGTAAGGCTTTCCTCTGCCAAATACCCTTTGGAAATTGAACCTTCTGGACTACCTTTATTGCGATTATATGCTTTACGTTCTTGTAAATACCTATATAAAGATATCTCATTGATATAATTATAAAATATGACATTTTATATATATTGTCACTTAAATTTTTGAATTATACAATACGTCTCAAAAGGGTATATGTTCTGATATTGAACGGGTCCACCAAGTTTTGCCTCTCTTGCCAAGTGAATTGGAAAATGAATCATGATATCAAAGAACGCCGGAAGAAAAACCATTTAAATTTTTCCCAATATGATAAGAATTTCAGCCTCTAGGATATCAAGATCTTCAATTGTAAGGCATTTAGAGTATAGATTCATGAAAAATTTGTCTAAGGCAATAATTTGTTCACAAACTTCATTAGGAAATAAACCACGTATAGCTACTGGTAAAATATCTTGAAATAATACATGATGATCATGACACTTCAATCTATGTATCTCTTTCTTTTTTGGACTTTACCAAAAGTCACATTGCCTAAATCTTATAATTGCGCAAGTACTTCAACACCTGTTAGGTCAAGCCCCTATTTCAACTTTTCCATCAAATAAAATTCTATTTCTAGGCCATGGATGGTTCATAGGAAGAAAACGGCAATGACCCATAACAACTTATTACATAAGGAAATCGAATGTGTATCTTTATGACAACAAGGGCATGCAAGCTTGCATTTGGTTGACTATCCTGAAAGGTTACCATATGCAGGAAATTCATTAATCATCCACATAAGAGCAACACGTATAAGAAAATTAGATTTTGAGTGTGCATCACAAGTCTTCACCCCGTTCCATAATTCATTGAACTCTTCAATCATTGGTTGTAAGTATACATAATCCAATTAGGCTGGAACCTGTCACTTGCTAAACCTAATCAAATATTTCTTAACTCAGCTAAAAAGGTAGGATAGTGCTCATAAAAAGATTTCCATTCAATTGAGTCAGATGGATGTCTAATGATACCATCACCAATATTTTCCTCCTTATGACACCTCATCTTTTTTGTCGTCTTTTTTACCATGTACAATCTTTGAAGCCTTGGTTTGATTGGAAAATATTGCAATACTTTATGAGCTACTTTGTTGCTTTTATGTTCTTCTGACTTCCATCGAGATTCACCACACTTGGGATAGGATTAGAAATTCTCATAATATCATTAATATAATATACAATCATTCTTACCGACATCAATTTTGGTGTACCCCAAGCCGAGATCAGAAAGAACTTTCTTTGCTTCATAGAAAGACTTGGGTACAAATGACTCCTCAGGGAGAACAACTTTAAAGAAGTTCAACAATTCATCCATCGATGTATTTCTCCAATGGTTAAGGTATTTCAAGTGAAGTAATTTAACAACAAAAGATAATTTTGAGACTTTTGTGCAACCCGAATAAAGTTCTGTCTGAGCATCATCTAATAATTTGTAAAACTTTGTTTCATGTCATTTGGCTATTCATTGACCTCCCAAAAATTAGTAGTATCCTGCATATTAGTATATCCAAAAGCATCATGAATCATTTTAATAACATCATCCTCTTCCATTCCATCATCTTGGACTTGTTCACTACCTACAGGATTAGAATTTTAAACCCTATATAGCACTTCTCCATGATACTCCCACACTTTATAGGAAGCCCAGAAGCCCTTATTCAACAAGTGTAGTCATACATCAATTTTTGGCTTAAAAACGGTGCTTCTACACTCCTTACAAGGACATCGAATAATAGTTCTCACCCCAGATTGATTGAACGCCCAATTAAGAAAGTTATCTATTCCATGTCTATATCTTTGGTCAGCTCTGTTTGTGATATTCAACCAACTTATATCCATCCCTATATTTTATATCAGTACAAGAAATCAATTAATTAATTAAGGATACAAGTATGAAAATAATCAAAAAAAATACAAGACCAAAGTGTATTATAAATATCACAACAAACTCCAAACCCATAGTCAAACAAAGAGAAACTAGTCACAAATGTAATGTGCTGGAAAAACTAATAAAATGAAGTATACAATTTAATAGTCTTTCTACTTCTATGTGACTTAGAGATCAATATAATAGTCTTTCTTAGCTTTTTTAAAAATGCTTCGAGTGTGATTGTAAAAATTCCTATCACAAACTTATGGTCTATTATTAGTAAAACATGAACATATAATTTTAATAAAAATAAATTGAAACGTAAAAGACAAATTTGTCTGCATGTGCATTAAGATGTAGCTTTTGTTACACGTGATTAAAAGAGAGGAGGTTTTCTTAAAGGGGAGATATCTTATAAACAATGAAGCCTTAAAAATGATCTCATCCTAGTTGCTACAAACTTCACTAATACTCCTTCGATGTTGATTTATATTGAAAACATCCAAGTATAAGAGCATGAGGGTGCAATCTTCTTTCCAGTTGTCCCGTCAAAAGGATATTTTAAGCTGTACATAGAGATAAAATCCTTTCGGTGGGACAATCGGATAGAAAATGATCCCCTCAGACTCATTTATCCAGTTGTTTTCAATTTAAATCAATAACAAAAGGCTAGGGTAGCATTAGTGAAGTGTGGAGCAACCAAGGATGAAATCGTAGTTTCAAGAGATCTCCAAATAATTAGGAGGTGGACAGACTCACAGAAGTCTACAACACTCTTAATCTATTTACTGGACCAATGAAATTCTTGAGGTTACATGGATATCTTGAGAACTTAAGAAATCTTACACTATAATTGAACAAGTAAATACATCATATTCTAATCTTTGGACTGAGTGGTAGCCAAAAACTGAATTTAAATTTAGTAAAATCAACAGAATTTGAAATTAATACAAATTATTGGAGTAGCATTTGAACATCTAACATACTCAATTCGCCGTCTCATATAATAAAAAACTTCAGTAGTTATCTCAGCATTAGAGCTTACTCTGCTTCTAGCAAACTCATAACAGTCTGATTTAACTTTCATAAATAAACAATATTTATCATTTCCCTGGACATATAATGGACCCTATGGTCTAACAATAGAGTAGTAGAGTACTATACCCATTACTTTTCCTCTTTTTCTATATAGGGACGGATCTACAAGCTTAGAATTTTGGCCTTGACCCTACACTTATGTTTAAAGATCCACTTATTATGCACTCCCTCCATTCCAATTTGTTTGTCCCATTTTTCTATTTAGCCTGTCTAAAAAAACATCCTCATGGCATGTGTAAGCCTTCAAGATTAAACGTCATTTATTTATCTTTAGTTTAAAACCAGAAAAATAAAATTGAAATGGATGGAGTGTAAATAATTGATTTGGAACCGAGTACCCTGTCTTTTACCGAATCTAGAACTCGTACACTCAAAAACCTAGCTCCACCTCTACTTCTATCAAGATGAAGGTGCTATGTTAAGTATCTCAAGAACTAATCCACTAAACCTAGAACTATGACTATTTCAACTAAACCTAGAACACTCACTGATTCAAGTTCTTAGACACATGGCATGAATTTAAATTAATTGTTAAGATTTAATTAACTAAAGTAAGATTTTAACCATAATTTAACTAACAAACCTTTATTAGTTTTAAAACTTTATTAATTCTTCTTTTGCCAAATTTCTGAACTCTCTTTTCCCCTCTTCAACATACCCGATATATTACAAACATGTAATTACAATAACAATACCAAAAGTCTAGAACTTCAAAACTGAACTTTTAGCTTACCCAAAAAAACAAAAGTCAGAGAAACTTTTAAGACCGAGATTTAACATAATATTGTAAATAAAAATAGGGATAAACATGAATGTTACCTTTGGCTCTATAACCTCAAAAATTATGAACTCTATTCCTTCCTCCTTTGATCTTAGAGAATTCTATTCCTGCAAATTTTCAAGTGAGTTAAAGAATTTTTATATGCAATCTAAAAAAATACATACCTTCGGATTAAAAATAATATGAAAAGATTTGAATTGGATTAAAATCTTTATCTTCAAATCAGAAAAATTAGAAAAAGGGTTGTGTAAAATAACGAAAAAACAAGAAATGTAGAGAGATTTAGACAAATAGAAGTGAAAAAAAGGATACTTTTTGCAGGTTTTGTCGACTTGAAAGGAGATCCAAAACTTGAGGAAACAGTAAACGACAAGAGCAAGAACAACGTGTCCATATTCTTTTAAATTTTCAATTGGGTTAAAGAACCTTTTAATCCAATAATACCCAAAAGGATTTTAACCACATACCTTATGGAGCATAAACTTGGAACCCTATTTGAGAAAACTAAGAATTTCAAGCAAAGATCTACTGAAGAGATGAGCAGCTTTGACCAACAAACATTTATCAACAAATTTGAGAAACATTGACAAACAAATCTAACCCATTTTGTTTCAAATTTGAGATTTTGTTTTAGTATAGAGCAAAAGTAAATGGTGTTGAAGAGAAGGTGAAGATTTTGGTAAAGAAGATGAATTTTGAGCGAGATAGACAAGGAAGTGGTGAAGATTTTTGTAAAGAATGGATGGTTTAATTTTTTTTATATAAAATTTTACATAAATATATGTACTAGAAGGTTCCCATTATGATAGTATTAAAAAATAAAATTAATTAATTTTTGAGGTGACATTGTCGCCACATAATTACATTTAGTCGCGACTTTATATTTGTTGCCACTATAAAAATAGAGCCAAAAAATTTTTATCCGCAGGAACTAAAAATTTTAATGTAGTGATGCGTATTAGAGGAGAAAAGAATTAGTCGATGCTAAAAGATGATGTATTGAAATGACAATATTTGTTACCACTGAATATGACATTTCTATAGCAATAAATTGACTCGCCACTATAAAGCCTGTTTGTTGTAGTGATGGAAAACTGGATGTATGGAGCTCAAGCTGGATGGTAACTCCTATTCATAAGAAATATTTCCAACCATCTTTAATATCAAGTAGGGACCGACATACCGAGGACTTAGCTTCCCCTTCTTACCAAACTGCATTACTCCCTTCATGGGAAATACCTTCAAGAATACCTAATCAACTACATTGAAATCCAAATCCAATTGCCTTACATCCACATAGGATTTTTGGCAAGTTTGAGCAGCTTTGAATCTATCATGAATTACTTTCACCCTTTCCAAAGGTTGGCAAACCAAATCAAGGCCAAACAACTTACGCTCATCAACTTCATACCATCCAATTGGAGAACGACACCTCCCACCATACAAGGCCTCAAAAGGAGCCATACCAATGCCAGAGTGATAACTATTATTGTAAGCATATTCAATCAAAGGCAAATGGTCAAACCAATTACCCCAATAGTCAATCACGCAACTATAAAATATATCTTCTAATGTCTAAATGGTCCTCTCCATATGCCCATCCGATTGCGGTTGGAAGACGGTGCTAAAGCACACCTTAGTTTCCAAACCTCTCTGAAATGCATCTAAAATAAGATAAGAATAGAGTACCACGATCTGAAATAACAGATACTAAAGCACCATGCAATTTCACAATTTCTGCAAGATACAACTTAGCATAATCCTCTACCGAATAACTAGTCCTCATTGGCCAAAAGTGAGCGAACTTGGTCATTCTATCCACAATGACCCAAATAGAATCACATTAATTCTGAGACTGAGAAAGGCCGGTAAGGAAATCCATTTTAATCACTTCCCCTTTCTATTTAGGCAACTCAATCTCTTGGTACAAACCATCGGGTCTTATATGCTCAACTTTCACTTGTTGGAACACCAAACACCTAGGTAAATAGTTATCCATATCTTGTTTCATGTTGTTCCACCAAAAGAACTTCCTAAGATCATGATACATCTTGGTAGAACTAGGATGAATAGCATAGTGAGATTCATACTCTTTAGCTAATATCCTTTACCTAAATCCATTGATATCGGGAACATATTACCTACCTTAGTACCTCAAGATACCATCACCACTAATCACAAAATCAATAACCTTTTTCTATCCCACGTTACTCTTAATCTTCATTAAATCAGAATCCAATATCTGTTTTTCCTTTATCTCAATAACAAGAGAAGACTGGGATACCTGATGCACAAACACACCACCATTTTCAAAGTCCATAAGACAAACTCCAAGACTAGCCAAATGGTGAATGTGCTTTACCAACTCTCGCTTTCCCTTATCCATATGAGCTAAACTCCCCATGGATAACCTACTAAGGGCAACAAGAACTACGTTATCCTTACCTGGATAGTAGTGAAGATTCATAGCTTAGTCTTTCAATAACTCAAGCCACCTCCTCTGCCTGAGATTTATCGCTCTCTGAGTAAACATATGTTGTAAGCTTTTAATATCAGAGAAGATATCAATATGAACACCATAGAGACTATAACGTTAAATCTTCAATGCGAAAACCATGTCTAACAACTCCAAGTCATGAGTAGGGTAGTTCTTTTCATGAACTTTTAATTGCTTAGAATCATAATCCACTACCCTACCCTACTACATCAACACATAACCCATTCTAACACGAGAAGCATCACAATACACTACGAAGCCATCATTACCCTCGGTTAGGGTTAAAACTAGAGCTGAAGTCAACTTGTTTTTCAACTTCTCAAAACTACCCTCACACGCATTCGACCATAAGAACTTGACCTTTTTGTGGGTCAACCTTCTCAATGGGGTAGCTATAGTTGAGAAAATTTCCATAAATCTCCTATATTAAATGGCTAAACCAAAGAAGCTCCAAATTTTAGTTTGAGTTACAAGCCTAGGCTACTTCTTAACCACCACAACCTTTTGAGGATCTACCATAATCCCCTAATTGAAGATACACACCAAGAAAATTCACAGCCTTCAACTAAAACTCACACTTAGAGAACTTGGTATACAAATGTTGATCTCTCAAGGTTTGTAACACCACGCGAAGGTGATCAACATGATCCACCTCACTCTTAGAGTAAATCAAGATGTCATTGATATAGAAAATGATGAACAAGTCCAAAAACTAATGGAAGACCCTATTCATCAAATCCATAAATGTTGTCAGATTACTTGTCAATCCAAAGGACATAACTATGAGCTCATAGTGACCATACCAGGTTCTGAAGGCAATCTTACGGATATCTACTTCCCTAATCTTAAGCTAATAATGACCCAACCTAAGATTAATCTTATAGAAATACTTCAAACCCTGAAGCTGATCAAACAAATTATCGATCCTCGAAAGAGGATATTTATTCTTTATGGTCACCTTATTCAACTGATGATAGTCGATGCACATTCGAAGGAAAGCATCCTCATTGCATAGAAACAACCCCGGATCACCCCAAGAAGACACACTAGGATGGGTTAAACATTTATCTAAGAGATCCTTAAGTTGTTCTTTAAGTTCCTTTAACTCAGCCAAAGCTATTCTATATGGGGAAATAGAAATAGGACTAGTGTCAGGAACAAGATCAATCCCAAAGTCAATTTCCCTATCGGGAGGAACACCAGGAAAATCATCAGGAAAAACCTTGAGAAACTCATTAACCACAGTGACTAGTTCTAGAGAAGGACCTTTCGTGTTAGAATCTTTAACTCGGATCAAATGATACAAACACCATTTGGAGATCAACTTTTGGGCTCTAAGATATAAGATGAACCTCCCTTTAGGAACTAAAGAACCCCTTCCCAAATAATAATCGGCTTATTAGGGAAATTAAATATGACCTTGTAGGTCTGACAATCTAAGAAAGCATAATACAAATACAACTAATCCATCACCAATATGATATCAAAGTCAACCATATCAAACTCTATCAAATCCACAAGAGTTTCTCTACCACTAATAGATACAACACACACCCTGTAGACTCTACAGAGTCACCAACTAGGTTAGACCTAGAGAAAGGATAAAAAAAATTCAGGACCAAAACCCAAATGTACAGCCACAAACAAGGTTATATAAGAAAAATTAGACCGTAGGTCAAGTAAATAATACACATCATGTGAGAAAATTTTCAATATACAAGTCACTACATCAGGGGATTGCTTGGAATCCTGCTGAAAATAAGTGCATACAAGCAATTTTGGTCAGTTCTAGAATCAGAAGCAAAAATAGATGCATATGCAGCACCCTTTGTTGCTGGAGTAGATGAAGATGCCATAGGAGCCTTACTAGCCCAAAAAGTAACCCTAGCATGATATTCATGCTACAGGTGACCAATCTGACCACAGTAAAAACATTTGTTCTTCTCTTCCTCACAAAACCCACGATGCGACCGCCCACAAAATCTATAAGGTGGATGATATGGATTTGACTGAGCCCCACTATCCTAAGATTAGGCACCTTTTACTTGGGACCTACTATCATACTGAGACCAGTGATCACCTGAAAGCTTTAGGTAAGGAGGGCTATCTGTGGAGAAAGAACCAAAGCTCTCCCACATCTTCTTTAGACACTTACTGCTATTTCCACTACTCTGCTCAGAAAACCTAAAATTCTTTTCCTACCTCTCACTAAACTCAGACTACTTTCTATTTTCTTTCTCCACTTATTACATATACACAACCAATCTAGAATATCCATGTCCTTGATCATCAAGGCAGCCTTGCTCTTAAGGATCAACTTCTGTGACAACACATAAGCAAACTTATGCATCCTATCCCTCATATCAAACACCATCTCCGGAGCATACCGAGATAGCTTATAGAATTTCAAGGCATACTCCTTGATAGAAATCCTTCTTTGCCTTAGATTCACAAATTCTTCTATTTTTGCTTCCCTGAACTCTTGAGGAAAGAAGTGATCCAAGAATGCACTAGAAAATTCATCCTATAATACAGATTCAACACCATCTTCACTATAATATTCCCACTCCTCATACCATTGATATACCATATCTTTCAACTGGTAGGCAGCGGTACTCAATGCCTTCCACATCAGTGTCATGCATAATACTAAAAATCCCCCGAATCTCATCAATAAAGAATTAAGGATCCTCCTAAACCCTTAAACCCATAAACATAAAAGGATTCAACCTCATAAACTGGCTGACCTTTGTGGCCGCAGATAATGGAATAGTCGAAATACCATTCTCTGACTGAGGAGCTAAAAATTGAGTCAACAGGTTAATGAAGCGATGAAACTCTTCATTAGTAGCCTCTTTTGAGGTGACTGAACAAGATCAGTAGGGACGGGTGGAACCTCATGAGGATAGCTAACTGTAGCAGCCCTTTCCTTGGTCTGAACTTCAGGAGTTAGACAAGTTTCATCCATATTGTACTCAGGTGGGACAAATAAGTTTCTATGAGCTTCAGATCTTCTTGAAGGCATAATCTAAAAGACAAACAAATGGAAATTAGAAAAATCAAACACCTTAGACTCTATACCTTGAAATAAAATAAGAAGAAAATAGAACATTCCTAAATTCATTTTATCCTCTCCCTTATTAGTGTGGCATACTACATACTCTTAAAAGAAACTCTACTCGACATGGCTTTATGGACTCCCATCTGACCATAAACCTAAAGCTCTGATACCAACTTAATGCGACCCAAACTAGGGCTTTTCGTAATGGGTATCTCAAGCCTAACAAAGACCAAAGACCACCCTATTCCTATACCAACCAACCAAATATATACCCTGAGTCGGATGAATTCCGAACATATAACAAGATGGCATGTTTAATAACACTTAAAAAAGTAGGATAGGTTCACGATCGTGCCTGACAAATCGATACCAATCACACAACCTTAGCCAAACCAAAATAATAACCAAGTTCAACACCAAACTATTCCATAACATTATAAGATAAGATGGAATAATCATAAATATAGTCATACAGTATCAGCCCTAATACTAAGGCTGGCACCACTGCCAACACCGTCCATACCAACCCATAGCAGTTCCACAAAGCCTCTATACAAAGTAAAATAATATTTGGTCAGGACATGCCCCTAATCTATCAAAAACAATGTCCAAAACAAAATTAAAAAAACATAGGAATCCAAAACAAGAAATGGAGCCTTCTAAAGTATGAGCTCACCACTTCAAGTAAATACAAGTTGTATCTAAAGTCTAAATTTACTGAGCCAGAGGTTAATATGACCAACACCTGTATCACGTGAGGATAAAACATCAAACACAGTTAGCGGTTAAAGCGCTAGCATATAACTTAAGTATAAGGATAAAATAGTGACAACTATTCATACCAAAGCAATCAATGCATATAACCAATGCAATACATACATATATATATATTATATATATCATGTCGTGATAGGGAACAATATTAGCATGGAATTTAAAATCGTTTACCTGGGTTGTGTATCATGACCTCCCTAGAACAAGGCACCCACGGACTATATGATCCCATCTGTCCCTTAGCTGGAAGGGCCCTAGTACGTATAGCAAGACAAACTAAAGAGTATCAATAACCGTAATGCCTATATGAGGGACTCGAACCTCCTAGCATAATCAAGGTGACTTAAGTACCAATATATGTAGTAGAGGGGGACACAGACATCCTATCCTTATAATTATTTTAGGGACTCAAACCACCTTGTCATAAGACACCCGCACTGGCTAGCGTGGTTTTTAGTGTTAGTCCTTGGGACTCCACTTTCACTGTCCGACTATAAACCCTACCATTAAGCCCAATTTAAGCCTATCATTCCACATACATAACCAATAAGTCAATTAATTATCAAAGGCCTTTTATTGGTACCGTCATACCAATATTACTTACAAATACACCACATAAAATTATTATTATCAATCGTTCATTCATTCAATTAACTTTGGGACTCGAACTCGCCATCTAAAAAAGACACTTGTTCAAATTAAAGTTAAGGGACTCAAAACCATTGTCTAACAAAGACATAAATCAAGTATATATTTAGGTACTCAAACCCATTTATCAATTTACACCACCAAGGTCACCATTTAGTTCAATACATGTCCAACAAGGCCTTTACAACCATTTACCAGCAAAACCTTAGTTTAAACTACATTATCTTATGACTATTTCATTCTTTTAAGACTAAAACCGAAGTAAAAACTATTCAATATAGGGTAACCCATAACCCAATTATTAAAACATAATTACCAAGAACCCACGTGTGCAAACATTACCAAGATTATGCATAAACTCAATTTAAACCAAGAGTAAATAATGTTCAATAATATGCATCAAAACCCTAAACATTGGTTTTTAAAATCACTATTTATGAATCATAATCAAGATTTAAAACACATGAAATTTATGACCTAACAATGAGGGAAGAGTCACATGCCTTATACAAGATGATTCATAAAAAGAACTTGACCCTCTTTGCCTCCAAATGAACACTTGTAGAAACCCTAGACTCAAATCTTCAAAAGTGGGTTAGAGAGTGTTTTTGGTGAGTTTTAATCTTCAAATAAGTGTTATGAGAGGATAAAATAGGATATATGACATGGGGACTTAAGGGTTTCGGGGTGGGAGATGTCTGGAATACCCCAGCTTAAAAGTTTAAAACTAACTCGTCAAGAGAGTACGACCATACCCCATTAATCATACAATAAGGTACGAATGGAACCCTATCTTGTACCTTGGGCCTCTCCTTGGACCTATACATTGGTCAACATATGACCCTCATATGAAGAACTCATATTTTAACATACGAGTGGTACCTTATAACTCGTACCCCAAGTAGAATCCATTAGGCTAAGTAAAGAGAAACATACGAACCAAACACATATGACTCGTACACTATCATATGACTTATAGGATCTTAGTTACACCTTTGTTAGAAACCAAATCAAAACCCACTGATAAAGATATGAGAGAGAGACCCTGAGCCGTACCCAAGCATATGACTAGTATACTATAATAGTACCTTATCTAGAGACTCAAACTAAGGAAAATTTTCTAAGGGTTAGGATCCAGGGTGTTTTAGAAACTCAACACAGCTAGGACCTGGTTTGTGCCGTGATAAGCAAAGGGCCTCACTATAGTTGTGCCCATAGATGTTCCCATAGAAAATATTAATCTTGATTATACTAAGGGAAAAAGAGCAATATCTACAAAATCCTTTTCCATTTCTACCCCTATTGGTGGTGGTGTTACCAACCTATACAAGTTCTTAGTAAAGCTCATAGATCAGTATAATGCGATGGCCACAAAGCTAGAGCATATGATTGAATAGATGGGGTTGACATTATAAAGCAAGGTAGAAACTGCTGAGAGTAGACTGCATGTGGAGTACTAGAGTTCAGTTGAGGAGTTGTAGGTATGAAATGATAGTTTGGAGGTACACTTTACTGACATGTTAAAAGAGTTAAAACTTTTAGAGTTTGAGTCCACCTTGGTATAGTGAGATTATTAAAAATGAGGTATCTTAATTATTTTCTAAGCCAGCCCATGTGATTCCTTTCGTGATTGCTATAAATTTCTTAATGCAGTTGTTTGAGAGGTCGGTTATGACTAGAAATCTATTGATCTCTAGTCCACAAATGCCCCTCCCAACTAATATCAATAAGAAAAGAAAGACACTGAGGCTAAGAATCTAAGATAATCTCCTAGGGAGTCTCAAGTTGAGGACCACTAAAGGAAAAGAAAAGAGAGGGAGAAGATTGATATAGCAAAAGTGAGGACCTCTTCGAGTTTTTTATCCACTCATAAGACTCAAGTTACTTTGGGTACCTAAATGTACCTTACCTATTGAGAGACTGGCTTTGGTATATGAGAGTGCCACCACTACTTTGGGCAATGATCATATTAGGGAGCCTATACCATTGAGTGTGTCGGCCACCACTTGAGCCAACTAGATACTTCAGAAGTTCCGCCAGGTGTACTCCCCTCACAAACATAGGACACTATCTCCTAGAGCATTGTAGGTATGTTCTACTTCATGGTTCTTTATATTTTAGAAATATTGGGGATAAATCATGACTTTATTATGGAAATTTGACCCTTTTGAAATTTTTTGTTGTGTTGTGTGGATTTCTATATTGTGATAGATTCTAACCATTAGGATATTTTCATGACATTCTATGTGTTGGTGAGTTAATCATTTCTTAAGCTAAAGATTGAATTTTTTAGTTGGTGGTAGGTAGTACGATCCTGTGTTATGTGTGTGTGAGGTGCTTTACTTAGTTTAGCTCTATGTGCAATCTAAAACTTATCTGGTTAGTCTGATCTAGGTGGTAGGATAGGTGGTTATTAGCAAATCAAAGGCCATTTTTTATTAGTCCATTCTTAGCCTAAAGTATTTGACAAAAGGAAATAAGTACCCATTGATCTCGAATTTGAGCATTAATTGACCATTTTCTTCCATTATCCTATTCACCTTCTCATTTATACTTATAATGGACCTGTCTTGGTGCTAGCCTTTGGTGCTAGCCCCTCTTTGGACATTATGTACTTAAACTCAGGTAAATCGCTTAATTTGAGGGTAGTTATGATAGGGTGCAGCATTTGATATGCGTATGAAGAAAAAGTTAGTAAAAGATAAGAAAAGAGATTTGGGTGTGGTTAGAAAAAAAAAGAAAATAAAAGAAAGTGATGAATAAAGGTTGCAAAAAAAATAAAAAATATATGTGGCTACTGTAAAGAGAAAACCACACCCAAAATCTGGAAAGAAGCAAAGGAGAATAAGAGAGAGAAAAATGAATAAGGTCAGAAAGTAGAGCGAAAAATAGTGAAGAGTCAAGGAGGGTTGAGTCACTATATTCATATCTACCGTACCCACTCCCAAGCCTACATTACAAGACGATGAAAGTCCTGTAGTGATCATAATCTGACCATCCAAAAAACTAAGGTATAGAAAATAAGGGTGGGCTATGGTATTTCACGCATATTGTTTGAACTTCTTTATAAGAGTGAACTCATTCGTTATAGTTCTAAATTTCATTGAGTTATTGTGTAAAGAAACTTATTTGTTGTTAAGCCACCTGGATTAGATTATCTGACTACGGATTAACTGAAGAATTATAATCTGTGTATGTATGATTAGCCATACATAACTTAATGTCCTTTATAGATCCTCTTAAGTCAGGCTGAACAGCTTGGGTAAAACATGGTTGTTTTGATTTAAAGTGTAGGGGTATGATAAGATTTGTGTGTTAATGTCTAAGTGACTACTATAGATCTATGCTCTTCTTACTTAAGAGTATCATGTATTTGTTTTATGTGTATTACTTGGGGACAAGCAAACATTCTAATATAAAGGTTTTGATTTGCCGTGAGTTTACTGAACTGTCAAAGCTTAAAACAATAATTTTTTGTGAGTTCTTAAGAACGTCTTATATAGATATTATGTATTTTTATGTTTAGTTTTGCAAAAGAAAATCGGTGGAGGCAATTGAGAAATTAGAGCTGAAAAAACTACAAAGAAAGGCTAACAGAAGCCCTGGCGGGTCATAGCAGTGGCCCACAAATCATAACCTTGGTCTTGATAAGTGGTACAAGCAGGGGGAGCTAATTCATATGCAACGGCAGTTGTGGCGGGCAATGGAGACTTCCACAAGTCGTGGCTTGGCTCATGATTTGGAATACATAGAGGATGGAATATTCTATATCTAATCATATGTAGGGGCATACGAACTGGGAGGAAGACCCACATATCGTGGCAAAGCTCATAGGGAAAAGCATTGAAGAACCTGATGGTCTCCCAGAAGAATTGGGAGAAGGGCCCATAGTCCATGAAATAGACCATAGATCAGTGTCGACTCTATTTTTCTATTTTTAGGCTACGATATCTATGTCTAAAAATACATTATATAAGGTTTTATTTTGGACATATATAAATACATTATGTAGGGTTTTCTTTTAGGACACCTTATTTTGTACACACATTTTAGGGTTGTTACCACATACTTTGAATGTATCTACATATTTTTACAATTCGATCCACTGTTCAGTATGCGTTCATCAATTAGTTGTTCAATTATCTTAACCAATTTTATCATGAATTGTATACAAATTCTTGAAATTATCACCATGATCGTGAGAAGCTAAACACCATTACTAGGTTGTGAAAACCATGATGAATTAACAAAATATGTTAAGTGTGTGGCAAATTGCCGGTGTATTTGCATGTACTAGTATTTTATTCATTATGACTACTTTCTAATAGTTCCAAACATTAAAAATTCACCTGTATTCCAGACTTTGTGATGTTGGACGTATTTATACGTCTAAGCAGCATAACTTACCCATGTTTTAGCTAAGTTTTGAGGATAAAATACATAATTCTTGCACTTTTAGTCTATTTTTAGTTAAGTGAGCTGACCTATGCGATTAGCATGCTTTTCAGGTACTAATGAGGAAGATTTCAGCACTTTGGGGACCTGTGAACAGCAAAGGAAAACTTCACATAAAAAGGAAAACAGCTTTTGGACTAAATTTGATGTATGGGAACTTTTTCCCGGGCAAACTCAATATTTTTAAATAGTTAAGGATGCAGTAGCAATTTATTAGAGAAGGATGTTATTAAAATCATTATTGCTGAATTTTTAGGGATTATTCATTATTCACATTCTGTATTATTTTGAAAACAAGAGAAAGCGGCTTAGCTTGAGGACAGAGAGAGAGAAACATGTTTCTCTCTTAATTTCGCTAGTCACCTTCATCACCAAGATCGTTCTAAGTTTTGGTATGATGAATATTTCTATGTTGATTTCTGTTTTATTCATGAGTAGCTAAGTTTATTTGTTAGGGTTATGGAAACCTTGTAGTATACTCTCTATTGCTATGGGTTTTTGAATTTATGATGTGTTAATCCACTTATATCATTACTCTCTTCATTCTGATTGAATTCTCATGGTTGCAAACATAGGGAATGCGCCACTATAGCAATAACTTGTTCGATAGAAAAGTTACTATTTGGAAAAGAGAGTGTGGCGAGAAAATAGGGTTTCCAACCTCTATTTTACACGTTAATGCCCTAGCAGGATTTACTTCTTGGAGAGTTCGTACAATTTGTTCCACACTTTGGATTCGAAAGAACTAAGGTGAATAAATCCTTAATGGTTGAAAAATATTTGGATTTAGAATTAGAATAAGTCTCTCTATAAGTGCATGCATGTATAAAATCCGTATTACTCATCGTTAATAGAGAAGTAGAAGCTACAAGGTAGACATAACCCTAACTTGTCATTCTTTGTGATTAAATATAATTACACATATCATCTCATCGTTACACTGATAATATTATTGTGCACTTAAACCAAACCCCCTTATCTTGGAACCTTTGACCAACAGTCTAATAATAATCGCAATACTTAGTGATCATAGTATTCCCTGTGGGATTCGACATCCAACCCAGTTGGGTTCTATATTTGACAGCGACCGCTTGCACTTTCTAATGAGAGTTGTAATTTGGGCGTATCAAATTTTGGCGCCGTTGCCGGGGAACACGGTTGTCAACTAAGTTTGTGATAGTTAATAGACACTTTGGTCAAAGATTCTCAAATTTTACTTTTTGTTTGTTGTTTTTGTTTTGTTCAGGTTTAGTGGATTGCATGCCAAATACACGAAGATCTGGTTAGTCATTATTACCTATAAATCTTGAACCATATCCCATTGGCAGAATGGATGCGCAACGAGACCTTGAAAGGATGGCTACTCAACTGGAGCAGGCTAGATTAGCTGCATTGGCAGCTGCGCAAGTAAATCAATAGAATGCTGATAACCCAGGCCGGGTACCAAATCTTGATGATGAGGACCTGGGTGATGATGAGTTATAAAATCCAAGGCGTGTAGATGATGTGGTTGCACTAGTGAACAGGAATGTCAACAGAGATTGTCAAGCTAGAATGAGACCTGAACGTCGAGCTGTGCAGTTTGCTTTTGATGATAATGATGACGACTTGGATGGGGATGGTGCCACAGGGGCTATTATTCCTCCGCCCTTGGCACTCGGAGCTAAGTTCAATATCACTAGCAGGCGATAATCCGAATATGCATCTAATTAATTTTATCTCAACATGCAAATCGTTTGACAATCCAGGGGTTGGACAGAATGTGATCCGGCTGCGCTTATTTCCATTGTCTCTTCTGGAGAGGAAACTCTATGGTTAAACGGGCTAACTCCTGACTCTATTACTAATTGGAGGCAAATGAAAGAAGCTTTCCTAGAAAGATTCTTTCCACCATCCAAGAGAGCACAATTAAGAGATGAGATAAGTAATTTCAGATAGCTTCCAACTGAAGCTCTCCACGAGACATGGGGGAGGTTCAAGAAGAAGCTTATGCGGTGCCCAAATCATCAGATAACCAATGTCTACTTGATGGAAATATTATATAGGGCTTTGAACTCGTTGACTAAGCCAGTGGTAGATAATGCTACGGGTGGGTCATTCATGGACCTTACTTTTACTGAGGCATATGATATGCTGGATTGTATGACAAAGCAGAGTAGAGCTTGGCATTCCAGGGATTCTGAGGTAGCAAGCTCTACTGTATCTAGTGGCATGATGGCAGTACAAAGGAGAAGAGAAGAGGAATGTGACCAGGATATGGCTCACATGAAAACACAGATGGACCTTCTTACCAAGTATTTATTATCAGGGAAGACAGAAAAGGTCAAGGCTGTTGTATCACAGAGAAGAGATAACTCCAATCCTGAGGAGGAAGCAAATTACTTGAATAATTAGGGGGGTTTCTGAGGCAATGTCTAAGGAAACCAAGGTCGATACTATTATGAAAAATCTGGGTACAAGGACCGAGACCAAGGGAATGGGAAGAATAAGGATGATAGGAGCGGTTTGTATGTCCCTCCTGGAAATCGTAAAGCTGCTGCACCTAGCTCTGGGAAGATGTCCATGGAGGAAATGATGGCTAAGCTGTTGAAAGGAGTGGAGGCAACAAACACGGGAGTAACTGAGGTAAAAAATAATTTGTCCTCAATAAATCAATTGGTTGACTCGCATTCCACTTCAATAAAATAGCTGGAACAACAAATGAGTCTACTATCAGCGGTATTTAATCAAAGAAAAGCTGGCACTTTACCGAATAACACTATCCAAAATCCAAGAAAAGATGGATCATGTTTGGCTATTACAACCAGGAGTGGTAAAGTGTTGGAAAATCCATCCAAGGGCAAGCCCATGGTTGATAGTATAGAGGAGAATGTTATTGAATTAGATTGTGATGATTCTGTAGAAGTTGAAGATCAGGATAAGAACGTTCATGATACTACACTTAGATGTCAGCAGTCTGAACAGATTGATAATGGGAAGCACAATAAAAAGGAAGTAGTGGAGAAAACTCTTCCAAATCCACCACCACCTTTTCCTTAGAGACTGAAGAAGAAAGATGATAACACCAGGTTCAATAAATTTATGACCATGCTGAAGCAGCTGACTATTAATGTGCCTTTGGTGGAGGCACTGGAGCAAATGCCAAGGTACGCCAAATTCATGAAGGACCTTTTGACAAAGAAAAGGGCAACGAGCTATGAACTGGCAGATAATTTTCATCATTGCAGTGCAATTGCCACGAGGTCTTTAGTACAGAAGAAGGCAGATTTGGGTGCTTTCAGTATTCCTTGCATGGTTGGATCTTTAGATTTTTCTAAGGCGTTATGTGATTTGGGCGCTAGCATTAATTTGATGCCACTAGCCATTTATAGATAGTTGGGGTTGGGGATCCTACACCAACCAACATGCGGCTTGTAATGGCAGATAGGTTGGTAAAATGACCTGTTGGTATCTTATATGATGTATTAGTGAAGGTTTCTACCTTCATTTTTCCTGCAGACTTTGTTATTTTGGATTTTGAAGTAGATTTGAGGTTCCCATAATCTTAGGTCGACCTTTCCTCACAACAAGAAGTGTGTTTATTGATTTACGAGCAAATGAGCTTTTATTTCGGATGAATGACGAAGTGGTACATTTTGATGTATGCAAATCAATGAAGCAGCCCAAAGATATGAATATGTTCTCTATAGTTGATGTTTATTATGAGGATAAGAAGGAATTACCTTTAGAGAAGTAGCTTACTGTTGAGCCATAGGTTGTTGTGCTTTTGAACTTTGAGTGTGAGGATGTTGAAGAGTACGAAGAAACTATCTGTGCTTTGACAGGAATGGGGTCGTATTCATATGCCCCCAAGAAGTTGGACCTTGACCTTAAGAATCGACCTTCACCACCGACAAAGCCATCCATTGAAGAGCCACCAGTGCTAGAATTAAAAGAGCTACCCATTCATATAAGGTATGTGTTCTTGGGTAGTGGAAATACACTACCGGTTATTATTGTTGCTGATTTAGGTGAACAACAGGTAGAGGCTCTCAGCTCTGTTCTGAAGAGGTACAAGAGAGCTATTGGTTGGACTATTGCTGATTTAATTAGTATCTCTTCTGGCATATGTATGCATAAGATTCAGGTAGAGGAAGATTGCGTACCCACTATTGAGCATCAACGTTGTCTGAATCCACCTATTCAAGAGGTGGTGAAGAAAGAAATCATAAAGTGGTTAGATGTAGGGGTGGTGTATCTAATCTCACACAGTAAATGGGTGAGTCCTGTACAATGTGTGCCTAAACAGGGGGCATGACAGTAGTAGTAAATGAGAAGAATGAGCTAATTCCACTCTGGCCTGTCACAGGGTAGAGAGTGTGTATGGATTACCGGAAGCTGAACTCGTGGACATTAAAGAACCACTTCCCAATGCCATTCATGGATCAAATGCTTAATCGATTGGCAGGGAAGGGAAAGTTCTATTTCTTGGATGGTTATTCCAGATATAATCAGATTTGCATTGCTCCTGAAGATCAGGAGAAAACCACTTTTACATGCCCATATGGTACTTTTGCATTCAAACGAATGCTATTTGGGCTATGTAATGCACCTGCCACTTTTCAGCGATGTATGATATCCATTTTCTCTGATATGGTTGAAGACACCTTAGAGGTATTTATGGATGACTTTTCGGTTGTAAGTGAGCCATTTGAGTCATGCTTGGCAAATCTGAGTATGGCTTTGCAGCGATGTGTGGAATTCAATCTGGTGCTAAATTAGGAGAAGTGCCATTTTATGGTGAAGGAAGGCATTGTTCTTGGGCATAAGGTCTATGAAAAGGGAATTGAAGTTGATCGATCCAAGATTGAAGTTATCGAACGACTACCACCTCTGATTTCAGTGAAAGGGGTTCATAGTTTTCTCGATCATGCTGGTTTTTATCGGAGGTTTATTAAAGACTTCTCCAAGATTGCAAACCCATTATGCAAACTTTTGGAGAAGGAGGCAAAGTTTTACTTTGGTGAAGATTACTTGAAGGCATTTGAATGCCTCAAAGAAAAGCTAGTTGAAGCCCCTATTATTGTAGCACCTGATTGGGCTCTACCTTTTGAAGTTATGTGTGATGCAAGTGGTGTAGCCTTGGGTGCTGTACTTGGTCAGAAAAGAGAAAAGCTATTTCATCCAATCTACTACGCAAGTAAGGCCTTGAATAGAGCACAGAATAACTATACCGTCACTGAACAAGAGCTTCTAGCGGTTGTTTATGCTTTCAAAAAGTTTCATGCTTACTTGTTGGGAACTAAGGTAGTGGTTCATACAGATCATGTAGCTCTAAGATATCTAATGGCAAAGAAGGATGCTAAGCCAAGGCTAATTAGGTGGGTGTTACTGCTTTAAGAATTTGATTTCGAGGTAAAGGATAGAAAAGGTTGTGAAAACCAAGTAGCTGATCATCTATCTAGACTTGAGAGTGAGCACACAGTGCAGACCGACCTTGATATTGATGATGCATTTCTCGACGAAGAGATTCTACCAACTATGGTGGAAAACTTACCTTGGTATGTAGATTTTGCCAACTACGTGGTGAGCGAAGTGATTCCTGAGCATCTCTCCTTTCATCAAAAGAAAAAGTTCATCCATGATGTGAAACATTACTTCTGGGATGAGCCTTATCTTTTTCGACGATGTGCTGATGGTATTATTAGGCGATGCATCCCAGATGTAGAGGTGTCGAGCATACTGGAAGCAAGCCATGCTTCCAAAGTTAGAGGTCACCATGCAGGTGATTGGACGGCCAAGAAAGTACTGCAAAGTGGCTACTATTGGCCTTCATTATTCAAGGATGCCTATGATTTTATAAGAAGATGTGATCAATGTCAGCGGCAAGGTTCTATTTCAAAGCACCATGAGATGCCCATGTCCAAAATGCTTGAAGTAGAGTTATTCGATATCTTGGGTATTGACTTCATGGGCCCATTTGTGAGCTCATTTAGGATGAAATATATCTTAGTTTCTATAGATTACGTATCCAAATGGGTCGAAGCAGTCGCCCTAGCTGATAATGAAGGTAAGAGTGTTGTGGCATTCTTGAAGAGAAATATCTTCTCTCGTTTTGGGGTACCTCATACCATCATAAGCGATGGAGGATCACATTTCTTCAACAAGTTATTCAGAGCCGTATTGCCAAAGTATGGGGTTAAGAAACATAAGGTAGATACACCGTACCACCCACAAACTAGTGGGCAGGTGGGCCAAAGTATGGGGTTAAGAAACATAAGGTAGATACACCGTACCACCCACAAACTAGTGGGCAGGTGGAGGTTTCAAATTGGGAAATCAAGCTGATCCTTACTAAGACTGTGAATGCCAGCAGGAAAGATTGGTCCAGGAAGCTGGATGATGCTTTATAGGCATATAGGACCGCATTTAAGACACCAATTAGAATGTCACCATACCAACTCATTTATGGAAAGGCTTGTCATTTGCCAATTGAGCTAGAACATAAAGCAATGTGGGCACTGAAGCAGCTTAACCTGAACTGGGATAAGGCTATAAATATGAGATTGGGATAGCTGAACGAGATGGATGAATTCTATCTAAATGCATATGAAAGAGCAGATCTTTACAAGGAAAGGATGACAAAGTACCATGATCGGAGGATTATCCAACGAAACTTCTAAAAAGGCATTTGGTACTCCTTTTCAACTCTAGACTGAAGTTGTTTCCAGGTAAGTTGAAGTCTAAATAGTCTGGTCTATTCAGAATCATCCAAGTTTACTTATCTGAAGTAGTAGAGTTAGAAAACAATGATGGTAGTGTCTTTAAGGTGAATGGCCAAAGAGTGAAGCTATATATCGATCCAACCGACTCGATAAAATGTATAGCCACCATATATCTTGATGAAGTCTGAGTAATCGAGATAACTATGTCGTGCCGCGACAATAAATCAAGTGCTACATAGGAGGCAACCCATCATTTTACTAGGATCTTGTTTTTGATAAATAAAAATTCAAAAAGAAGAGTTGAGCCACGACCAAAACTAAGGCGCTTGGTGGGAGGCAACCCATTCTTCTAATCATTTTTGTTGTTTTTGATTAAGTGTAGGTGCATGAAGTACAAAGGAGGAGATTAGTCCCAATTTTGATTTGGAAGTGAGTCAAGTCAATGGTGGTAAGTCTAGGAATGATGGAACAATACAGGTAAGTGAGAGAGGTCAAATATGTAAGGTTCAAGTATGATTTGCATTAGAGTCGCGCCTCGAATTATGTAGATTCGACCAATAGTGCGCTGCTTTTCCAATTACCTATGCCAACATAGGCGATAGGTTAGGCGCCGCCTATGCCAACATAGGCAATAGGTTAGGCGCCGCCTATGCCTTTGTCTATGCTCACTGCCTCACATAGGCAATAGGCTAAGCGCTGCCTATGCCAACATGGGCGATAAGCTAGGCACCGCCTATGCCATCGCCTATGCTCACTGCCTCACATAGGCAATAGGCTACGCGCCGCCAATGCCAACATGGGCGATAGTCTAGGCTCTGCCTATGCCATCGCCTATGCTCACTACCTTACATAAGCGATAGGCTAGGCGCCACCTATGCCAACATAGGCAATAGGTTAGGCGCCGCCTACTTATGCTTAGGTAATGCTATAGGCACCGCCTATCAACGTGAATTTTGCCTACTAACCCGAGTGTGAATGGACCAACCCGACCCATGCCACATCTTTTAAATATATTCTCTACCTTTAAACCCCACTAAAGTTTTCTTAAACCTAAGCACCGCCCAACATTGCCCTCTCCAAGCTTTTCTCTTTTCTCATCTAATCCTGCAGGCTGACCTTCCCGATTCATCACGAATTAATCACCAAGTAAGTTGTTCTTTCATGTTTCGTAGTTGTTTCAGTGCTACGCTTATAATGGTTAACTAGATTTTGTAGTACTGCTTGGTGATAAGAGTATGGTTAGTTTGTTATGATTTTTGAAAAATACTTCTCATTGAGTGAAAGGATTCTTGTGGGTATTCTTGATTTTACTCTGGCATGTATTGATTGGTATTCACTGTCATAATTTTTTTTATCATTATGGAGTTGAATTTTAAAGTTAATGCATAATTTTGAGAGTTGTAAGCTTGACTATGTGAGTGACTCGTTCATCGATGTAATGGTCATGGTTAACCAAAAGCATAAGATTGTGTAATTATTCCTATGCTATAGCATGATAAGATTTCTATGTGGTAGTCTTGCTCAAAGATTGCATTGCTCCAATGAAATAAAGTTGGAAATGATAGTCAAGATTACACGACCATTGTGTGTTTCTTCTCTATATCAAAGTGAGAAATTGTTATGTAAAGTGAAGGGTCGAAAGTGTGACTGTGCTAACAATGTTGTTGGCACATACCACCTAAATGTATGTCGATGAAGTCTGAGTAATCGACATCACTCACTCAATTAGTTTGTGCAAACAAATTAAGTGTGGGGTGGTTCCATCACTATTTTCTTTTTCGATTATAGTGAATTTTACAAAATGAGACTACCATGACCCTATTATGATCTCAGGTAACATGGCTCCGAAAGGACGATCGGGAAAGGAGAAAGCATCCACCTCATAAAAAGGTCAAAAAAGGTCAAGAAAGGACCAGGCTGATTCTTCCTCTCTTTAAGTGCCTCGACGCACTTTTGGGATCAAGTGGGTTCTGGAGGAGGAAGGGAAGGATTGGTATAAAAAAAATAAAGTGAAGAAATATTTCCATGTGGAGTTGATGCAGAAAGAAAGTTTAGCAAAGAACTTCCCTCGCATTTTGGCAAAGATTATGGCACTAAATATTGACTTTATCTTCCGAGACATGGGCGAATGTAATCTTGATTTGACTCGAGAGTTTTATGCCAACTGGTCCCCAAGGACTACGAGAAATAAAGTAAAGATTCGGGGGCAAGTCT
>NW_025890689.1:0-2069 GCF_002878395.1 Capsicum annuum | reverse complement strand
ACGAGACATGGGCGAATGTAATCTTGATTTGACTCGAGAGTTTTATGCCAACTGGTCCCCAAGGACTACGAGAAATAAAGTAAAGATTCGGGGGCAAGTCTTACAATTGAACGCTGATTTCTTCAACACTTTCTTGGGTACTCTAAGTGTGGATCAATCACCACTCAAGGAGCTCTACAACAGACCTCCCTACAGAGCCATCAGACATACGTTGTGTGGATCAAGGTCCATGACCCGGTGGACTCATCACAAAGATAATGGTCATCACAATACTTACCCCATATGCTTGTTTGAATAGAGAAGCTCGCATATGGTTAAGAATAGTCAATTCCTGCTTGATTCCTGGGACACAATACACTAAGGTCACGCGTTATTGAGTCTGCTTGGTATATGCTCTAATGACGAATCTTCCCATCAACATTGGTGTAGTTATACGAACGTCGATGCAAAAAGCAAGGATGCACAAAAGGTCCCATTTCAGTTTCGGCAATTTGTTGACTGTAATTTTAAGGAAAGAGCACATTGAGGAGGAGCCAGGAGACCATAAGTTGCCACATAACCCGAAGAGGGTAGATCTCACAAAAATCAAAGATCCAGAAACTGGTCAAGGCATCAACCTTACCACTGCTGAGAGACATGCTCGAGATGAGAGTTGTTTCTGCCATCTGTATGGCATGACTAGGTTCACTATGATGAATGGGGGTCGTGTACCAACTGATGCAGAGCTTCGGCAGTTGGACTATGACTACCCGCTTAATGATCATGCTTGGCCCATGTGTGGAGTGGGGGTAAATTTTGAAGAACCTCTAGATGATGATGTGCCAACAGACGATGATCACCAACTGCTAGACTCTAATGTGGAGGACAACTCTGATGATGAAGACTCTGATGATGATTCTGATGCAGGGGGTATGACCCCGGATGTAGAGGAGAAGTCTGACTAACCAAGTTTTTGATTATTTATTTACACTGAGGGCAGTGTGTTCCTTCTTAGTATGGGGTGTTGCACTGCGTACTACTTGCCCGCATTTATTCTATAGTTGTTTTGATTTAGTCATAGTTAGTTAGTTGTAATTAGTCAGATTTTGCATAAAATTGTTCTTATAGACGGCATGGCATTATAACAGGAGTTTGTGCTGAATCACTACTATTGAAACATTTAGGCTCTAAGTTGTGACTCAGTCTGTGATAATTGTTTGTGGTTTAATTCATTTATCTGTTGGGTCAAGAATCTATAATGCTCCCAATTAAGTTGACCATGTGCCATATGTGTGTAAGGTTATTGTATATTCTTTGTTGCGGCTAATGCTAGAACCTGCCTAGTGTGTATGTGAAGCAAAATAAAGATTGTGAGTTTAGGAGATGATTTAGGCATTTCTTTGGCAGCCTTGATTTTTTATCTTCTTTTTACCCACCTTTGTACATTGTCCTAGTGAATACCTATTGGGCCTTTAGCTATTTTCTTTGGCAACCCCATATGTAGCCTAATCCATTTTTTTTAAAAGACCATAATTTGATCCAAAAGCTCCTAAGCGCTTTAAATTGTAGAATCAAGTTGAGTAAAGAGTGTGGTAAAATAAGAGGAAAATGGTGAAAGTGATGCCCCAAAGTTTAGTTATTCATACATGAAAATATTGTGATCGAGGTTGGCTATCATAGGGATGCTTAATAAAAAAAATAAAAAAAATAGAGAAAAGAAAAAAAAAAGAAAAAAAAGAGTTGTATATTCCCATCATAGTGTTTTTGATTGAGTAACAAAATGGGTGAAAAGGGGTAAATAGATGAAAGGAAGTAGAGTGGTTGTTAAAAGTTAGTGTAAATGGCATAATGTAGTGTATTAAAGCGCTTAGGGAGCATAGTTACCACTACTGGCCAAAATAGTCCTACCCGTCCCTTTAGCCTACTTTACAACCCGTAAAGACCTATTTGATCCTAACCTTAGCATTCTGATATTAGTGGAGCATTACACTAAGGGCAAGCATATGGTCATCAGTTGTAATCTAAGAATTCTTTGTGAGAGTGAGAGCAAGCAAGTTCTTATACCCATATTTATGAAAAATGCAAAACTA